>NW_026778985.1:509205-534205 GCF_030144855.1 Hypanus sabinus
GGAGTCAGACACGGGGATATCAACAATTCAACACCAGAGCCGGCTATGACAGGAGTTTAGCGACGGACGGCCCAAGTGGAGAGGGAGAGACACAGGGATGGAGTCAGACACGGGGATATCAAACGATTCAACACCAGAGCCGACTATGACAGGAGTTTAGCAACAGCCCAAGTGGAGAGGGAGAGACACAGGGATGGAGTCAGGCACGGGGATATCAAACACCTCGACACCAAAGCCGGCTCTGACAGGAGTTCAGAGAGAGCACAAGTGCAGAGGGAGACACGCATACATGGCCTGAACAGTTCACTGAGTTTTAATAAGAACTGGAAAACAGTAAATGCCAGGCCAACAGGGTCGATAACTAAACAATCTCAAATGAAAACCTGAAGCCGCCACTGGGAGCTCAAAGGCAGTAACCGAGAACCACATTTAATCCACTCCATGAACAGCGGCTCTATAAACCTCTGATCTCCTTTCCCGGAACGTGGGCCGAGAGGGGCAGCAAGCGTAGTCGTCGCTGGGCGTCAAGCAAGACTTGACGGGGCAGAACCAAAAGGAAGGGAGTTGGACCCCATTGCCAAGAAGACCCCCGGCCGGAGTGGGTGCGCGATTGCCGTATTCTCTCAGCTGCCCGCCTGGGACGAGAACCCACGTTACATGGCAGCGTCCACAGTTGTGTTAGTTAGATTTCCTACAGGTGAAAATTCCCAAGTCACTGTTGCAGGAAAACAGCATCCTCCGCTACCCGGGCCATGCTCTCATTTCACTGCTCCATCAGGAAGGAGGTACAGGAGCCTCAGGACCCACACCACCAGGTTCAGGAACAGTTATCACCCCTCAAACATCAGGAAGGAGGTACAGGAGCCTCAGGACCCACACCACCAGGATCAGGAACAGTCATTACCCCTCAACCATCAGGAAGGAGGTACAGGAGCCTCAGGACCCACACCACCAGGTTCAGGAACAGTTATCACCCCTCAAACATCAGGAAGGAGGTACAGGAGCCTCAGGACCCACACCACCAGGATCAGGAACAGTCATTACCCCTCAACCATCAGGAAGGAGGTACAGGAGCCTCAGGACCCACACCACCAGGTTCAGGAACAGTTATCACCCCTCAAACATCAGGAAGGAGGTACAGGAGCCTCAGGACCCACACCACCCAGTTCAGGAACAGTTATTACCTCTCAACCATCAGGAAGGAGGTACAGGAGCCTCAGGTCCCACACCACCAGGTTCAGGGACAGTTATCACCCCTCAAACATCAGGAAGGAGGTACAGCAGCCTCAGGACCCACACCACCAGGTTCAGGAACAGTTATTACCCCTCAACCATCAGGAAGGAGGTACAGGAGCCTCAGGACCCACAACACCAGGTTCAGGGACAGTTATTACCCCTCAACCATCAGGAAGGAGGTACAGGAGCCTCAGGACCCACACCACCAGGTTCAGGGACAGTTATTACCCCTCAACCATCAGGAAGGAGGTATAGGAGCCTCAGGACCCACACCACCAGGATCAGAAACTGTTATTACCCCTCAACCATCAGGAAGGAGGTACAGGAGCCTCAGGACCCACACCACCAGGTTCAGGGACGGTTATCATCCCTCAACCATCAGGAAGGAGGTACAGGAGCCTCAGGACCCACACCACCAGGTTCAGGGACAGTTATTACCCCTCAACCATCAGGAAGGAGGTACAGGAGCCTCAGGACCCACACCACCAGGTTCAGGAACAGGTATTACCTCTCAACCATCAGGAAGGAGGTGCAGAAGCCTCAGAACCCACACCACCAGGTTCAGGAACAGTTGTTACCCCTCAACCATCAGGAAGGAGGTACAGGAGCCTCAGGACCCACACCACCAGGTTCAGGGACAGTTATCACCCCTCAACCATCAGGAAGGAGGTACAGGAGCCTCATGACTCACACCACCAGGTTCAGGAACTGTTCTTACCCCTCAACCATCGGGAAGGAGGTACAGGAGCCTCAGGACCCACACCACCAGGTTCTGGAACAGTTATCACCCCTCAACCATCTGGGAGGAGGTGCAGGAGCCTCAGGACCCACACCACCAGGTTCAGGGACAGTTATTACCCCTCAACCATCAGGAAGGAGGTACAGGAGCCTCAGGACCCACACCACCAGGTTCAGAAACTGTTATTACCCCTCAACCACCAGGTCTTGAATTGACTCAACTTCGCTCACCTACATCACTCAACTGTTCCCACGACCTATGGATTGGCTCTGAAGGAATTTCATCAAACGTTCTCAATATTTATTGTTTATTTATTTATAACCATATAACAATTACAGCATGGAAACAGGCCATCTCGGCCCTTCTAGTCCTTGCCGAACTCTTAATCTCACCTAGTCCCACCTACCCGCACTCAGCCCATAACCCTCCACTCCTTTCCTGTCCATATACCTATCCAATTTTACCTTAAATGACACAACTGAACTGGCCTCTACTACTTCTACAGGAAGCTCATTCCACACAGCTATCACTCTTTGAGTAAAGAAATACCCCCTCGTGTTTTCCTTAAACTTCTGCCCCCTAACTCTCAAATCATGTCCTCTCGTTTGAATCTCCCCTACTCTCAATGGAAACAGCCTATTCACGTCAACTCTATCTATCCCTCTCAAAATTTTAAATACCTCGATCAAATCCCCCCTCAACCTTCTACGCTCCAATGAATAGAGACCTAACTTGTTCAACCTTTCTCTGTAACTTAATTGCTGAAACCCAGGTAACATCCTAGTAAATCGTCTCTGCACTCTCTCTAATTTATTGATATCTTTCCTATAATTCGGTGACCAGAACTGTACACAATATTCCAAATTTGGCCTTACCAATGCCTTGTACAATTTTAGCATTACATCCCAACTCCTATACTCAATGCTCTGATTTATAAAGGCCAGCGTTCCAAAAGCCTTCTTCACCACCCTATCTACATGAGACTCCACCTTCAGGGAACTATGCACTGTTATTCCTAGATCTCTCTGTTCCTCTGCGTTCCTCAATGCCCTACCATTTACCCTGTATGCTCTATTTGGATTATTCCTGCCAAAATGTAGAACCTCACACTTCTCAGCATTAAACTCCATCTGCCAACATTCAGCCCATTCTTCTAACTGGCATAAATCTCCCTGCAAGCTTTGAAAATCCACCTCATTATCCACAACACCTCCTACCTTAGTATCATCGGCATACTTACTAATCCAATTAACCACCCCATCATCCAGATCATTTATGTATATTACAAACAACATTGGGCCCAAAACAGATCCCTGAGGCGCCCCGCTAGTCACCGGCCTCCATCCCGATAAACAATTATCCACCACTACTCTCTGGCATCTCCCATCTAGCCACTGTTGAATCCATTTTATTACTCCAGCATTAATACCTAACGACTGAACCTTCTTAACTAACCTTCCATGTGGAACTTTGTCAAAGGCTTTGCTGAAGTCCATATAGACTACATCCACTGCCTTACCCTCGTCAACATTCCTCATAACTTCTTCAAAAAATTCAATAAGGCTTGTCAAACATGACCTTCCACGCACAAATCCATGCTGGCTACTCCTAATCAGATCCTGTCTATCCAGATAATTATTAATACTATCTCTAAGAATACCTTCCATTAATTTACCTACCACTGATGTCAAACTGACAGGTCTATAATTGCTAGGCTTACTTCTAGAACCCTTTTTAAATAATGGAACCACATGAGCAATACGCCAATCCTCCGGCACAATCAACGTTTCTAATGACATATTAAAGATCTCCGTCAGAGCTCCTTCTATTTCTACACAAACTTCCCTCAAGGTCCTGGGGAATATCCTGTCAGGACCCGGAGACTTAACCACTTTTAAATTTCTTAAAAGCGCCAGTACTTCCACCTCTTTAATTGTCATAGGTTCCATAACTTCCTTACTTGTTTCCCACACCTTAGACAATTCAATATCCTTCTCCTTAGTGAATACCGAAGAGAAGAAATCATTCAAAATCTCTCCCATCTCCCTCTGCTCCACACATAGCTGACCACTCTGATTCTCTAAGGGGCCAATTTTATCCCTCACTATCCTCTTGCTTTTAATATAACTGTAGGAACCTTTCGGATTTACTTTCACCTTATTTGCCAAACCAACCTCGTATCATCTTTTAGCTTTTCTAATCTCTTTCTTAAGATCCCTTTTACATTCTTTATATTCCTCGAGCAATTCCTTTACTCCATGCTGCCTATATCTATTGTAGACATCCCTCTTTTTCCGAACCAAATTTCTAATATCCCTTGAAAACCATAGTGCTTTCAAACCTTTAACCTTTCCTTTCAACCTAACAGGGACATAAAGATTCTGTACCCTCATAATTTCACTCTTAAATGACCTCCATTTCTCTATTACATCCTTCCCATAAAACAACTTGACCCAATCCACTCTCTCTAAATCCCTTCGCATCCCCTCAAAGTTAGCCTTTCTCCAATCAAAAATCTCAACTCTAGGTCCAGTCCTGTCCTTCTCCATAATTATATTGAAGCTAATGCTATTGTGATCACTGGACCCGAAGTGCTCCCCAACACATACATCTGTCAGCTGACCTATCGCATTCCCTAACAGGAGATCCAACACTGCCCCATCTCTAGTCGGTACTTCTATGTATTGTTGCAAAAAACTATCCTGCACACATTTCACAAACTCTAAACCATCCAGCCCTTTTACAGAATGAGCTTCCCAGTCTACGTGTGGAAAATTAAAATCTCCCACAATCACCACCTTGTGTTTACTACAAATATCTGCTATCTCCTTACACATTTGCTCTTCCAACTCACGCTCCCCATTAGGTGGCCTATAATACACTCCTATCAGTGTCACTACACCTTTCCCATTCTTCAATTCCACCCAAATGGTCTCCCTAGAGGAGCTCTCTAATCTATCCTTCCAAAGCACCGCCATAAGATTTTCTCGGACAAGCAATGCAACACCTCCTCCTCTGGCCCCTCCTACTCTATCACACCTGAAGCAACTAAATCCAGGAATATTTAGTTGCCAAACACACCCTTCCTGCAACCATGTTTCACTAATAGCTACAACATCATAATTCCAGGTATCAATCCACGCTTTAAGCTCATCCACCTTTCTTACAATGCTCCTAGCATTAAAATAGATACATTTAATATACTCTCCACCTCCTCCTCTCTTTTCATCCCTAACAATGCATTCAAATTTATTATCCTTTTCTTTCTTCTCCCCTACATCTTCGGGCTGAGCGCATCCCTTCTCCATCACCTGCCTTTCCTCCCTCACACACTGTCTATTTACTTGCTCTACTGGTGAACTAACCTCCTCTCCCATAGTTTCCTCAAATTGATTCCCGCCCCCCCCCATCTTACTAGTTTAAAGTCTGCCCTGTAGCCCTAGCAAACCTCCCCGCTAGGATATTGGTCCCCCCATTAGTCCCTCCTACCCGCACTCAGCCCATAACCCTTCACTCCTTTCCTGTCCATATACCTATCCAATTTTACCTTAAATGACACAACTGAACTGGCCTCTACTACTTCTACAGGAAGCTCATTCCACACAGCTATCACTCTCTGAGTAAAGAAATACCCCCTCGTGTTTCCCTTAAACTTCTGCCCCCTAACTCTCAAATCATGTCCTCTCGTTTGAATCTCCCCTACTCTCAACGGAAACAGCCTATTCACGTCAACTCTATCTATCCCTCTCAAAATTTTAAATACCTCGATCAAGTCCCCCCCCATCAACCTTCTACGCTCCAATGAATAGAGACCTAACTTGTTCAACCTTTCTCTGTAACTTAAGTGCTGAAACCCAGGTAACATGCTAGTAAATCGTCTCTGCACTCTCTCTAATTTATTGATATCTTTCCTATAATTCGGTGACCAGAACGGTACACAATATTCCAAATTCGGCCTCACCAATGCCTTGTACAATTTTAACATTACATTCCAACTTCTGTACTCACTGCTCTGATTTATAAAGGCCAGCGTTCCAAAAGCCTTCTTCACCACCCTATCCACATGAGACTCCACCTTCAGGGAACTATGCACTGTTATTCCTAGATCTCTCTGTTCCTCTGCATTCCTCAATGCCCTACCATTTACTCTGTATGTTCTATTTGGATTATTCCTGCCAAAATGTACAACCTCACACTTCTCAGCATTAAACTCCATCTGCCAACATTCAGCCCATTCTTCTAACTGGCATAAATCTCCCTGCAAGCTCTGAAAACCCACCTCATTATCCACAACACCTCCTACCTTAGTATCATCGGCATACTTACTAATCCAATTTACCACCCCATCATCCAGATCATTTATGTATATTACAAACAACATTGGGCCCAAAACAGATCCCTGAGGCACCCCGCTAGTCACCGGCCTCCATCCCGATAAACAATTATCCACCACTACTCTCTGGCATCTCCCACCTAGCCACTGTTGAGTCCATTTTATTACTCCAGCATTAATACCCATTCTCCAGCATAATCACTACTATTATTATTATTATTTTCTGTATTTGCAGAGTTTGTTGTCTTTTGCACGCTGATTAAACGCCCAGGTTGGTGTGTTCTTTCATTGATTCTGTTTTGGTTATTGTTCCATTATGGATTTTTTGAGAATGCCCACAAGCAAATGGATCTCAGGGTGGTACATGGTGACATACGCGTCCTTTGATAATAAATTTACTGTGAACTTTGAATTCAGTTTAGGAGTGTAATTCGGAAAGCGAGGGCCTGCCAGTTATCCCTCGAGGGAGGTTGTTACACTTAAAGAGGCTGGCAGAGGAAGAGGTGAGAGCTCAGGCAGGTTTATAAAGTGAAAACAATACTGTGATGTACTCCGGCTCCAGACCAGTGAGAGCTTTAAAACCCAAGCGAGGGAACCTCAGACCCCATTCTGGGAGAGACGGGACGCCATGGCAGAGTAGTTGGGATGGGAGAGACACGTTCCCTCATCCTGGTTTTGGTTGAAGGTCTAACGGCGGTGTTCTGAGTGAGTTGGAGGTTGACAGTGAATTGTTTTGGGTAGACCTGGCCTTTCCTTCTCGGAGCAACGGAGGATCAGAGGTGATCTGATAGATGTGTACAAGCCAATATGACCATACAGCCATATAACAATTACAGCATGGAAACGGGCCATCTTGGCCCTTTTAGTCCGTGCCGAACGCTTACTCTCACCCGCACTCAGCCCATAACCCTCCATTCCTTTCCTGTCCATACACCTATCCAATTTTACTTTAAATGACAATATCGAACCTGCCTCTACCACTTCTACTGGAAGCTCATTCCACACAGCTACCACTCTCTGAGTAAAGAAGTTCCCCCTCCTGTTACCCCTAAACTTTTGCCCCTTAACTCTCAACTCATGTCCTCTTGTTTGAGGACATAATGAGAGGCATTGATCGTGTGGATAGTCAGAGGCTTTTCCCCAGGGCTGAAATGGCTAGCACGAGAGGACACGGGTTTAAGGTTCTGGGGAGTAGGTACAGAGGAGATGTCAGGGGTGAGTTTTTCACTCAGAGAGAGGTGAGTGTGAGGAATGGGCTGCCGGTGACGGTGGTGGAGGCGGATACGATAGGGTCTTTTAAGAGACTCCTGGACAGGTATATGAAGCACAGAAAAACAGAGGGCTATGGGTAACATGAGTAATTTCTAAAGTAAGTACATGTTCAGCACAGCATTGTGGGCCGAAGGGCCTGCATTGTGCTGCAGGTTTTCTGTGTTTCTAAGTCAATTTGTCAGCAAACGTCGGATGCAGACAACAGCAATGACAACGTTGATTTGGGGTGGGGCGGGGCTGGACTTCGAATGGAACCCCTGTAATTCCGCGCCCTCCACCTCGTCGCCACGCCGTCCGGAGCTGAGCCCTCGGCTGGGTCACCCACGGTCATAACGTTGGGGTAGAGAGCGAGCCGACCTACGACGGGGCTTGTGGAGAATGGGCGGCACATCGGGTTAGCCGTGGAGGCGGAGGGAGGGAGGCTGCAGCAGCGAAGGGCCCCCCCGTCACCTTCCATTCCTCACCACCGGACCCCGACCTCGACCTGTCAGGGGCCCGAGTAGCAGCCTCCCCGCGCTAAACAAAGTCACGCACAGGCACTCGCCCATTGAGGGAATAATCCCTCCGGACACAGCACCACTCCAGAGAGAGAGTCACGTCAAGTCACTTTTATTGTCATTTCGACCATAACTGCTGGTACAGTACATAGTAAAAATGAGACAACGTTTTTCAGGACCATGGTGTTACATGACACAGTACAAAAACTAGACTGAACTACGTAAAAACTACACTAGACTACAGACCTACCCAGGACTGCATAAAGTGCACAAAACAGTGCAGGCATTACAATAACTAATAACAGGACAATAGGGCAGTAAGGTGTCAGTCCAGGCTCTGGGTATTGAGGAGTCTGATAGCTTGGGGGAAGAAACTGTTACACAGTCTGGTCGTGAGAGCCCGAACGCTTCGGTGCCTTTTCCCAGACGGCAGGAGGGAGAAGAGTTTGTATGAGGGGTGCGTGGGGTCCTTCATAATGCTGTTTCCTTTGCGGATGCAGCGTGTGGTGTAAATGTCTGTGATGGCGGGAAGAGAGACCCCGATGATCTTCTCAGCTGACCTCACTATCTGCTGCAGGGTCTTGCGATCCGAGACGGTGCAATTTCCAAACCAGCCAGTGATGCAGCTGCTCAGGATGCTCTCAATACAACCCCTGTAGAATGTGATGAGGATGGGGGGGTGGGAGATGGACTTCCCTCAACCTTCGCAGAAAGTAGAGACGCTGCTGGGCTTTCTTTGCTGTGGAGCTGGTGTTGAGGGACCAGGTGAGATTCTCCACCAGGTGAACACCAGGAAATTTGGTGCTCTTAACGATCTCTACTGGGGAGCCATCGATGTTCAGCGGGGAGCGGTCGCTCCGTGCCCTCCTGATGTCAACGACCATCTCTTTTGTTTTGTTCACATTCAGAGACAGGTTGTTGGCTCTGCACCAGTCGGTTGGCCGCTTGTCGTTGGGAGCAGGTCCCAAGGTTAACAGTCTCACGATGCGTGTTGGCAAGATCGGAACACGAGTGCGGAGGGAAGACAGACCCAGATGGAGAGCCGGCAACCAGAGTTTATTCACAAGGGACCTCGGAGCCTGCACTGAGCAACACTGGGAGAAGTAACATTCTCAATACTAGGACCCCATGATTAGCGCAGGTCAGGAGTCCACTTCAGTAGTACAAGTAAGGTAGAATCCCCGAGCCTATCGAAATAAACTTGACAAGCTTAAACAGGAGACCATGTCACGTAGAACAAGTCACTCGAGAACAGTACAGGAAACTCAAAAACGATCGAGGACCCTTGTTAAGCATCAATGAACCAATTCAGGTGCCCAAGGAAAGTCCCAAAGCCCTCCCAGGCCTGAAGAGATCAACAAAGGGATGCTGTCCTGAAGTCCTCGGAGTGAATCGTGGACGACCACCTTCCATCTCAGAGACCGATGACCAGCTTTGTTCCTCACGCTCGTTTCAAGATCCAAGATGGTCGGGGTTGAGTTGTTCCCCGATCTCGGCAAGCGTTTCCTCGTGGCGTGCCCCACCCTGGACGGTCAGCCTTTCTCAGCCAGCTGGCGGAGAAGTGGTCTCGGACGCTCCTTTTTGACGTCCGGTCACAGCGCACCAACTCCTCGCATGTGTACCCGAGACGGACGTCCAACCAGCTGGTGGGAAAGCGGATGAAGGGCAAGATTTCTGTGGGTGGGGTGGCCACTACAATCTGCAGCGTGCCAACAGTGTGTCCCCGCATGTCGACGTAACATTTGCAAGTAGATTGCCAAGATCGGGGAACAACACAGCCCAGCCAAAAACTGAACGAATATAAATACGTAACAGTCGCTTACTGTATATGCATGAACTGATTGTATCCATTAGGTCTGCAGGTAATGTATGTAATCTATACGTTACTTTTAGATGTACATCACAAGGGGTTAGCGTCCACCATCAGGGACAACCCCCCAACCAAACCACCCAGGACATGCTCTCTTCTCATTGCTTAGATCCCACTCCGTCTGCTGTTACCCCTCGACCATCAGCCCGCTGAACCAGCGTGGGTAAATTCACCCACCTCCACACCAAGCTGATTCCGCGGGCTGCAGATTCACTTCCCGCTCGTGTTCTCGACATTGCTTATTTGTGGCTATTGCCGTTGGATTTTCTTTCCCCCGCACGTCATTTATCTAGCAAACGCAAGGAAACCTGCAGATACTGGAAGTTCAAACAACAACACACACAAAATGCCGGTGGAACACAGCAGGCCAGGCAGCGTCTATGGGGAGAAGCTCTGTCGACGATTCGGGCCGAGGCCCTTCGTCAGGACTCAAAACAGGTTCAATACCGCCCCCTGCTGACCGGGAGGATTCAGGAGAGTGGTCCCAACATCTAAAACAGGTTCAATACCCCCCCCTGCTGACCAGGAGGATTCAGTGGAGTGGTCCCAACATCTAAAACAGGTTCAATACCGCCCCCTGCTGACCGGGAGGATTCAGGAGAGTGGTCCCAACATCTAAAACAGGTTCAATACCGCCCCCTGCTGACCGGGAGGATTCAGGAGAGTGGTCCCAACATCTAAAACAGGTTCAATGCCGCCCCCTGCTGACCGGGAGGATTCAGGAGAGTGGTCCCAACATCTAAAACAGGTTCAAAACCGCCCCCTGCTGACCGGGAGGATTCAGGGGAGTGGTCCCAACATCTGAAACAGGTTCAATACCGCCCCCTGCTGACCGGGAGGATTCAGGAGAGTGGTCCCAACATCTAAAGCAGGTTCAATACCGCCCCCTGCTGACCGAGAGGATTCAGGAGAGTGGTCCCAACATCTAAAACAGGTTCAATACCGCCCCCTGCTGACCGGGAGGATTCAGGAGAGTGGTCCCAACATCTAAAACAGGTTCAATACCGCCCCCTGCTGACCGGGAGGATTCAGGAGAGTGGTCCCAACATCTAAAACAGGTTCAATACCGCCCCCTGCTGACCGGGAGGATTCAGGAGAGTGGTCCCAACATCTAAAACAGGTTCAATACCGCCCCCTGCTGACCGGGAGGATTCAGGAGAGTGGTCCCAACATCTAAAACAGGTTCAATACCGCCCCCTGCTGACCGGGAGGATTCAGGAGAGTGGTCCCAACATCTAAAACAGGTTCAATATCGCCCCCTGCTGACCGGGAGGATTCAGGGGCGTGGTCCCAACATCTAAAACAGGTTCAATACCGCCCCCTGCTGACCGGGAGGATTCAGGAGAGTGCTCCCAACATCTAAAACAGGTTCAATGCCGCCCCCTGCTGACCGGGAGGATTCAGGAGAGTGGTCCCAACATCTAAAACAGGTTCAAAGCCGCCCCCTGCTGACCGGGAGGATTCAGGGGAGTGGTCCCAACATCTGAAACAGGTTCAATACCGCCCCCTGCTGACCGGGAGGATTCAGGAGAGTGGTCCCAACATCTAAAACAGGTTCAATACCGCCCCCTGCTGACCGGGAGGATTCAGGAGAGTGGTCCCAACATCTAAAACAGGTTCAATACCGCCCCCTGCTGACCGGGAGGATTCAGGAGAGTGGTCCCAACATCTAAAACAGGTTCAATACCGCCCCCTGCTGACCGGGAGGATTCAGGGGCGTGGTCCCAACATCTAAAACAGGTTCAATACCGCCCCCTGCTGACCGGGAGGATTCAGGAGAGTGCTCCCAACATCTAAAACAGGTTCAATGCCGCCCCCTGCTGACCGGGAGGATTCAGGAGAGTGGTCCCAACATCTAAAACAGGTTCAAAGCCGCCCCCTGCTGACCGGGAGGATTCAGGGGAGTGGTCCCAACATCTGAAACAGGTTCAATACCGCCCCCTGCTGACCGGGAGGATTCAGGAGAGTGGTCCCAACATCTAAAACAGGTTCAATACCGCCCCCTGCTGACTGGGAGGATTCAGGAGAGTGGTCCCAACATCTAAAACAGGTTCAATACCGCCCCCTGCTGACCGGGAGGATTCAGGAGAGTGGTCCCAACATCTAAAACAGGTTCAATACCGCCCCCTGCTGACCGGGAGGATTCAGGAGAGTGGTCCGAACATCTAAAACAGGTTCAATACCGCCCCCTGCTGACCGGGAGGATTCAGGAGAGTGGTCCCAACATCTAAAACAGGTTCAATACCGCCCCCTGCTGACCGGGAGGATTCAGGAGAGTGGTCCGAACATCTAAAACAGGTTCAATACCGCCCCCTGCTGACCTGGAGTGTGAGGAGGATTCAGGAGAGTGGTCCCAACATCTAAAACAGGTTCAATACCGCCCCCTGCTGACCAGGAGGATTCAGGAGAGTGGTCCCAACATCTAAAACAGGTTCAATACCGCCACCTGCTGACCGGGAGGATTCAGGAGAGTGGTCCCAACATCTAAAACAGGTTCAATACCGCCCCCTGCTGACCGGGAGTGTGAGGAGGATTCAGGAGAGTGGTCCCAATGAATATCCAATGACTCACACAAAATGCCGGTGGAACGCAGCAGGCCAGGCAGCAGCTATGGAGAGAGGCGCTGTTGATGTTTCGGGCCGAGACCCTTCGTCACGTCATTTATTTGCCCATTTTGCTGCGTGTGTGGGGGTTTCCTCATCGATCCAGTGTCGCTACTTTGTACCGACTGTGAACGCCCGCAAGGAAACAGATCTCGGCGTTGGTGACATTATTTGCACTTTGATAATAAATTTACTTTGAGCTCTGAACCTTGGGAACTCCCTGTGGTGTGCTGGCATATGACGTGCCACAGAAAACAACGTTTAACAACTACGAAGAATAAAGAATTATTAAGAGGTCGAGTTATGAATAGATGCCGGGTGATCGATAAGTCCGTGGCCCAAGGTAGAAGGAGTCAATTTTAGAAAACCTGGCGCATTTATTTTTCCTACATTTGCACGCTGAGTCCAGCGGTCATGGAGCATATGGATCCCTTCTTGATCCACTTCTTCAAACTTTCTGCATTTTAATTCAAAGAGTTGAACTGCACGTGCATGTAACGAGGGCTGTATAACACATCTCCGCCTACATTAGGCCACGAACCTATCAATCACCCCTGCTGTGGACACTTTCTGGAGGTCCAAGATGCTCTCGTTACATGCACGTGTATATATCAGCCTTTGAGTGATAATGCAGGAAGCTTGAAGTTAATAACTCACCTCCTTCTACCTCTGGTCATTGTCACATACCCCGTGACCGGGTTACCGAACCAGCAGAAATGGAATACACGGTGGAGTCTGGTATTACTGTAACTAATAGTCTTTACTGGTAAACTAAGTAATACAGTACTATAAAATGCAAATATATGAAACGGGTTAGCAATGATATATACAGAAGTGTGGAAATAGGAATCAGAACCAAGCTCTTTCAAAGTCTAGGGGTCTTACCATGGTGAAGAGTTCATTTCAGTTTAGTCTAGGTCAAGGTAGTTGCTAGTGTAACATTGGAGAGAGAGAGAGAGAGAGAGAGAGGGGGAGGGAGGTGATGCAGTTGCCGTCAAATCTCTCGTCGTCTTCCTGTCCTGTTATGGTCACCGACTGTGACCCCCGTACGACTGTTCTTCAGTTGTAGACCTGTCACCCAGGTGAGGGTGGACACACAAACAAGCCCTCACTGGTCGCACACTGTCAGCCACTGATCGATTCCCCCGAATCGATCCTCCAAACCCCCCACCTTCACGTGGCTGCACAAAGCTCTTCCAGTGTCCCGTGGTGTGTCTGCCTGCGTCTTCACAGACCTGCTTTTTATCTCCCCTTGCGGGGCGCCGGCTGTCCATCACCTGGCCCCACCTTGCTGTCTCTGCAAGAATCTAACAAGCAGCAAAAGTGTCCTTGGAGCAAAGGTAAACAATCAGCCAAGGAGCCATAATATTAAATCATGTCTCTCTCTCTTTCTCTCTCTCTCTCTCTCATTTACGTGGGATGCCTCCCCCAACCTTCTCTCTCTCTCTCTCCTCTCTCTCTCATTAGCAGCATAGTTCATGGGGGGGGGTCAACTCTGGACCCCAGCTCAGCCTGGTTTGCTCATCACACCACGAACCAATCAATCACCCCCTGCTGCGGACACTTTCTGGAGGTCCGAGATCCGTGTGCTCCGCGACCGCTGGGCTGAGTGTGCGAATGTGGTGGTGGGGGGGGGGGGAACTGTGTTGAAAAATAAATGTGCTAGGCTTTCTAAAATTGACTCCTCCTACCTTAGGCCACGAACTTATCAATCACCCCCCACCCCGCCCCCGTAGATCGTAAATATTAATACATATATATGACCAGCTGAGCCACAGCTGGCATTGTTGGAGGGACTACAGCTTAACATTTGGCGCCACGAGGAAGGCCACATTCCTGATTTATCACCAGCTTCCCAGAAAATAGTTGTGGGAAGAGTTACTGGAAAACTTTGGTTTGAAAGCAAGCAGATGTCGGGATACTGTTCTGGATCGATAGGGAGAGAGAGGTACAAAGTAAGTCCATCAAGCTGGGCGGCGAGAGGAGGAACGTTGGGCCAGGCTTGCCCCGGGTGCCCCCTCTCTGCCACTCGTCTCGCACCCCGGCTCCCTACGGATGTTCCCGCGGATTTGTGGTGACCGGTGCGCGCAGGAGAAAGAAATCTTGTGCCGTGCAATTTTATGCCCGGCGACAACAGCAGGTACGCACTGAATAATTCCTTCAATGAAAACAGCGCGTAAACGAGCCAGTTCTAAAACCCGCAGATCCCGCTTTGCCGACACCGTCCGGGTCAGAAACCGGGAAAGGGATAGCGATCGCGTCCTGTTGTGAAATATACGTCACGCGCCAGCAAAGTACAGGGTGACAACCTGTTGTGCAGAGTTTAAAATCCTTCGGAGAACACATTGCCACCTCTCCCCTGCAGGGACACCAACAGAACCTCCAGAGCCCTCGTTCGGACGTGAGGAGGGATCTTTTCCAAGAAGACGCGTGAAGTTGTGTGGTGAATGCAGGGGGGATGATCGACCTTCAACCCAGGAGAGGGGGCTCCGGCTAGGTGCGGCCAGCAACCTATGCCCCCAGTATGGGTGACGGGCTTAGGGAAAAAAAAACAAGACAGGAAGGGGCTTGAGGGACACCAGCACATCAGGAACAAATTCCATTCCAACGTGTGTGTGTCCACTGCAACCTGTAGCACTTCCAAGACGAGTGTATTAATTTCACTCTTTATGCTGTGGAAGGAACAATACTCACCTTTCAATCAGTAGATCTGAGTTCGATATAAACACAAAAGTTTATGCAGGTGCTGGAAATCCAGATTGACACGCACACAAAACTCTAGCAGAACTCAATAGCTCAGGCAGCATCAATAGAGAGGAATGTTTTGATCATTGGGGTCTCTCTTCCCGCCATCGCAGACATTTACACCACACACTGCATCCACAAAGGAAACAGCATTATGAAGGACCCCACGCACCCCTCATACAAACTCTTCTCCCTCCTGCCGTCTGGGAAAAGGCTCCGAAGCATTCGGGCTCTCACGACCAGACTGTGTAACAGTTTCTTCCCCCAAGCCATCAGACTCCTCAATACCCAGAGCCTGGACTGACACCTTACTGCCCTATTGTCCTGTTTATTATTTATTGTAATGCCTGCACTGTTTTGTGCACTTTATACAGTCCTGGGTAGGTCTGTAGTCTAGTGTAGTTTTTTTCTGTATTGTTTCTTTACGTAGTTCAGTCTAGTTTTTGTACTCTGTCATGTAACACCATGGTCCTGAAAAAACATTGTCTCGTTTTCACTGTGTACCGTACCAGCAGTTATGGTCGAAATGACAATAAAAGTGATTTGACTTGACTTGATTTCACCATTTTAATCATCATTTCATCATTTTAATCATCATATCATCATTTTAATCATCATATCATTATTTTAATCATCATTTCATCATTTTAATCATCATATCTTTATTTTAATCATCCTTTCATCATATTAGTCATCGTTTCATTTTGTTGCCATTTCATCATTTTCGTCGCCACATCAGCATTTTCTCAACATAATTTCTATTGTTTTTTTTTAAGTAAAGAGAGCACAGTTTAAAGAAGATTTGTGCAGTGCGTAACAAATGTAGCAAGTGTACAATTCACATCTACGAATGAGAAGCAGCCATAGTACAATCATTCTTCGGTTGCCTCCCTGCCCCGACACACCCCTCCCAATTCCCATCTCCAAGCCGTCACTGCATTAGCAGAAAGGGTTGAGCAGAACCTTTGTCCCCACAGAGCTGCATCGGTCTAGGGAAGATGTACTGTCCCAACACATAGACTGTTGTACACCTACAAATCTCTGAGTCCGTAGAATTTTACCGGAAAATGATGGAGGTCAGGGAGTTGTGTGCAGAGGAAAGGAAGGACAGATGGGCCTTTAGCTTGGCTGGGAATTCTGAAAATATTCAAGAAAGGGTCCCCACACCTTGTGGAACTTTATGTCCCAATTGAGAGTTGAATAGTGGATTTTCTCAAGGTGTAGACTGGACATTGTGTCCCTGAGCCGCTGAGCGTGGGTGGGTGGGTGGGGGGTGGGGAGGGACAGCATCCCTCCACCTGAGCAAGACCACGCGCCTGGCCAAAAGAGAGGCAAAAGACAGTGTGAGACGTTTGGTCGGACTTCGGTGCGTGTTCCCCTCGTCCCCCTCTCTGGGGGGGGGGGGGGGGTACCGAAAAGAGCGACAAAAGTTCCAGATTGCAACTGAGTATTTGGGGTAGAGTTTGGAAAACATCTCTCCAGTATTTTTCCAAGCTCGGGCACGTCCAGTACACGTGAATAACGGGAGCCTGGCCCCCTTTTGCATTCTTGAAGCGGGGGTTAACATCTGGGTAGATGTGAGGTAATTTAGTTTTAGACATATGGGCCCTGTGTACGACCTTGAACTGTAACAGACAGTGGCGGGCACATAAAAGAGGTTGAGTCGACTAACTTGAGAACTGAATCCCGTACATCGTCTGTCAGTGAGAGATTTAAATCTTGCTCCCAGACAGTTTCAATTTTAAAAAAGGGGTGGGTGGGGGGGTGTTCGCCTCAGAACCGCTAGCTCGTCACAAATAGTAGACCTTTGCGCGATAGATTCACGCAGAGAAACGTATCGACGACGTTTGTGCCGGGTGCCACAGGGAAGTTTGATATCGAAAGGGTGGATAAGTTGTCTAATTTGCAAATATCTGAAGAAATGTGTGTTGGGTAAGTTAAACTGTGCAGACAGTTGTTCAAATGATGCAAAGCAGTTGTCTAAAAGAAGATCTTTAAAGCGCCTGATGCCCTTTCTGTACCAGTCCTGAAATGTTGGATAATGTACAGAAGGCTGGGAGAGGTGATGATGTGGAATAGGACTTGAAAGGGAGAAGCCAGAGAGACCACTACACTTTCTGAACTGAACCCACACTCTCAGGGTGCGCCTGATAACAGGATTAGAAACTAAACAGGTTTAGGCGCAAGAAAAGGGAGTGTGGATCCAAGAAGTTCGGAGATGCGGGAATTCTTAAGAGTTCAGCTGCGTTCTCACCCGGATTGGGCAGTCAGACTGGTTGTAAAAATGAGACCAAAAGATGAGACATCTTTGTCTTATGTTAGCTGCCCAGTACACGTCATCATTTTAATGTAACCATATAGCCGTATTACAATTACAGCACGGAAACAGGCCATCTCGGCCCTTCTAGTCTGTGCCGAACGCTGACTCTCACCTAGTCCCACCGACCCGCACTCAGCCCATAACCCTCCATTCCTTTCCTCTCCATATACCTATCCAATTTTACTTTAAATGACAATACCGAACCTGCCTCTACCACTTCTACTGGAAGCTCGTTCCACACAGCTACCACTCTCTGAGTAAAGAAGTTCCCCCTCGTGTTACCCCTAAACTTTTGTCCCCTAACTCTTGTTTGAATCTCCCCTACTCTCAATGGAAAAAGCCTATCCACGTCAACTCTATCTATCCCCCTCATAATTTTAAACACCTCTATCAAGTCCCCCCCTCAACCTTCTACGCTCCAAAGAATAAAGACCTAACTTGTTCAACCTTTCCCTGTAACTTAGGTGCTGGAACCCAGGTAACATTCTAGCATTCAAGTAAATCTCCTCTGTACTCTCTCTATCTTGTTGACATCTTTCCTATAATTCGGTGACCAGAACTGTACAGAATACTCCAAACTTGGCCTCACCAATGCCTTGTACAATTTCATCATTTTATAATGTATAATTTCATCATTTTAATTGCATCGTTTTGTTCAACGTCCCAATCTCCATTCTGGAGAGATCCTGGCTGCCAACATGATGGAGGCTTGTATGTCAGACAAACCCTCTCTCAAGCTGATTAATCTAATTTAATATCTTACCTAATTTATTTTTAAGTATACTTACTGTCATTTGTAGTTTTTTATTCTCTCATACTACTGCCAGCAAAGAACACTTTTCATGACACATTTCAGCGATATGAAACCTGATAACTTCCTGCGTCAGACTGCAGGCTCATCTCTCACTGGACGCACAGAGCCCGGGTGAGGTCGGAGGTGTCCTTCGACAGGTGGGATCTTCAAGGCCAGACCTCATCTGAGCTCTCGGGTGACACAAAGGAAAAAGGGGCGCGCTGGGGTGGTGGGGGGGGGGTCATATTCTCTTCGACGCTGTCAGCAAGATTCATTCCTCAGTGAATGCTGATCAGAAATAGGTTCAAGAACGAGCGTCATCCTTTCTCTCCGTCAGTGGAGATTGCCCGGCCTGGCAGCGCCAACTTTTGTGGCTCATAATCTTGACTGTCCAACTGGGAAGACTCCGATTTGTTGACCATCTTGGTGAGCCTTGGTCACATAGAAAGAAGGGCAGATTTTTTTGTGGAACCAAAGGCAAAGACAACTTGGAAACAGGACCAAATAGGGCAGGCTGACCAAGATAGTCATCGCGGCAACTTGTAAAGCCAGTAACCTGCGTGAATTCACCGGGCATGCTTTCTACTTAACGCTGGGCCTCCAAAGAGACACGGGACTGGAAAGGAAGGGGACAGGAGTCAGAATGAGAAGCTGGTGAAGCGTTGGGTGGAATTCAAGGCAGCAGGTGATAGGTGAGACCAGCTGAGGGGAGGGGGATGTGAGAAGCTGGGAGGGGATGGGTGGGAAAGGTAAAGGGCCGGAGAGGAAGGAATCTGACAGGAGAGGAGAGTGGACCGTGGGAGAAAGGGAAGGAGGAGGGACACCAGGGGGAGGGGATGGGTGGGAATGGTAAAGGGCTGGAGAGGAAGGAATCTGATAGGAGAGGAGAGTGGACCGTGGGAGAAAGGGAAGGAGGAGGGACACCAGGGGGAGGTGTTGGGTGGGAAAGGTAAAGGGCCGGAGAGGAAGGAATCTGACAGGAGAGGAGAGTGGACCGTGGGAGAAAGGGAAGGAGGAGGGACACCAGGGGGAGGGGATGGGTGGGAATGGTAAAGGGCTGGAGAGGAAGGAATCTGATAGGAGAGGAGAGTGGACCGTGGGAGAAAGGGAAGGATGAGGGACACCAGGGGGAGGTGATTGGTGGGAAAGGTAAAGGGCCGGAGAGGAAGGAATCTGACAGGAGAGGAGAGTGGACCGTGGGAGAGAGGGAAGGAGGAGGGACACCAGGGGGAGGTGATGGGTGGGAAAGGTAAAGGGCCGGAGAGGAAGGAATCTGACAGGAGAGGAGAGTGGACCGTGGGAGAAAGGGAAGGAGGAGAGACACCAGGGGGAGGTGATGGGTGGGAAAGGTAAAGGGCTGGAGAGGAAGGAATCTGATAGGAGAGGAGAGTGGACCGTGGGAGAAAGGGACTCCACGGTATCAGTGCGCAACGCGGGAGTGGGGGGATGGGGGGGACACCTTGCTCTGCGCTGGAAGCGAGTTCAGTCATTTCATGCTCAGCCGCATCACGGTGATCCCATTGTCTGGAATCATTGTTCCGGCTTTCCGAGAGCTTTCCTGGGGAAACCCAGCGGTAATTCTCAGATCTGAGAAAAATGTCATGGCTGAGATGGTTCAAAATAAATCTTCACAAAGGCAAATCCCTCTCCGTCTTACAGCTGACACCAACACACATGCTCTCTTTATGCAGTGCTTCCATTTAAAAAAAAACTTAATTTTATTTAATATGTCCCTTACTGTCAATTACAGCCTTTATGATTAAGTATTGCAATGTACTGCCAGCTCAAAACATAGAACATAGAAATCGACAGCACATCACAGGCCCTTCGGCCCACATTGTTGTGCTGACCATGTAGCCTACTCGAGAAACTGCCTAGAATATCCCTCTATTTCTCTAGGATCCATCCACGTATCTTAAGAGGCTCATGAAAGTGCCCGTTGTATCCGCGTTAAGAGACCCCATTGTCTGCACAGAGCATCTCGCCACATACAGTACGGAGGTGATGCGATACCTGGTTTTGGATTAGGTCTGGGAGGTCTGATCAACAGTCGATGTTGCAGGCCCAGACTGCTTTTTCAGGGTTGGAAATGAAGGGGATTGAAGCCAGAATAAGAGGGTGGGGGGATTGAAGGAGGACAAGCGGGAATTGGGGTGGCCAGGTGGGTGGGAGAGGTAAAGGGCTGGAGAGGAAGGAATCTGACAGGAGAGGAGAGTGGATCGTGGGAGAAAGGGAAGGAGGAGGGACACCAGGGGGAGGTGATGGGTGGGGAAGGTAAAGGTCTGGAGAGGAAGGAATCTGATAGGAGAGGAAAGTGGGCCATGGGAGAAAGGGAAGGAGGAGGGACCCCAGGGGGAGGTGATGGGTGGGGAAGGTAAAGGGCTGGAGAGTAAGGAATCTGACAGGAGAGGAGAGTGGACCGTGGGAGAAAGGGAAGGAGGAGGGACACCAGGGGGAGGTGATGGGTGCGGAAGGTAAAGGGCTGGAGAGGAAGGAATCTGACAGGAGAGGAGAGTGGACCGTGGGAGAAAGGGAAGGAGGAGGGACACCAGGGGGAGGTGATGGGTGGGAAAGGTAAAGGGCTGGAGAGGAAGGAATCTGATAGGAGAGGAGAGTGGACCGTGGGAGAAAGGGAAGGAGGAGGGACACCAGGGGGAGGTGATGGGTGGGAAAGGTAAAGGGCTGGAGAGGAAGGAATCTGATAGGAGAGGAGAGTGGACCGTGGGAGAAAGGGAAGGAGGAGGGACACCAGGGGGAGGTGATGGGTGGGGAAGGTAAAGGGCTGGAGAGGAAGGAATCTGATAAGAGAGGAGAGTGGACCGTGGGAGAAAGGGAAGGAGGAGGGACACCAGGGGGAGGTGATGGGTGGGAAAGGTAAAGGGCTGGAGAGGAAGGAATCTGACAGGAGAGGCGAGTGGACCGTGGGAGAAAGGGAAGGAGGAGAGACACCAGGGGGAGGTGATGGGTGGGGAAGGTAAAGGGCTGGAGAGGAAGGAATCTGATAGGAGAAGAGAGTGGACCTTGGGAGAAAGGGAAGGAGGAGGGACACCAGGGGGAGGTGATGGGTGGGAAAGGTAAAGGACCGGAGAGGAAGGAATCTGACAGGAGAGGAGAGTGGACCGTGGGAGAAAGGGAAGGTGGAGGGACAGCACGGGGAGGTGATGAGAAAAGGCCAGAGTGGGGAATACGAAGATGAGGGAAACTCCATCAACCATTTTCATTGAAAAATCTTCCCAGCCGCCACTACCACCAACCCTCCCCCCAAAGTTTGAAATAATTTATACCCCACTGTATATCTTGGGAACCTTCTGCTCTCTCCACAACTGCATCAATCTCTTCTGTGCCCCTTCTGGGAGTTAACTCAGCGTCAAATTCAAGTTTATTACTGTTGTTACGGGCATCGATGCACGTTATGAATGCCATAAAAATTACCCTTTTAGCAGCTCTGCGTGACAAGGAGTATTTCCCTGGGAAAAAGAAAAGTCTGTGCACGTTTGCCCCCACCCCGAAGGACTTACTCAACCAGCTGAATCATGGTCAAAGTCTGCAGCCTTCCTGGTCGCCAGTACCAAAGCGGGATTTTCACAACGGTTTTATTTGATGTACTTATTGGTTTTTAATAGGCGCTTGCTTGACAATAGTACTTCATGGATTCTAATCGGTTTTACTGCGAGTACCTGCAGGAGAATGAATCTCACGGTAGGGTCCGGTGACGTATGAGAGGAAACTTACTTTGTACTTTGAACCTTGATTGTCTAAAAGTTTCTTAAGGGCCCCTATATCCTATTTGAGTTTGCCACCAGCGTTCCACGCACCCGCGCTTTGTTAAAGTAAAACCTACCTCGGATATCCACCCCCCTCCACCCCATACTTACCTACTTCCGAGAGCTGGGCCGGCGACAGACTCTGAACGATAGGTCGTCGGCAATGAAGTTCCCCCATCTCTGGCTGTGTGTTCCGGGCTTTCTACATCATGTCAGCAGCTTCCCCTCTCGTCAGACGTGCAAGGCCCGGCTGGAGGCTCGGGGGCACCCCCGCCCACAGGAAAAGGGAGACTCTTTATTGCTGTCTCCATGAAGATGCGGTCCCTTTTTTTTTCCTTTGTTGACCAGTCAGTGCTGCTAGCCCTGAGCTGGACCTTGGAACCTGGAGGACCGGTCTACCCTCTACACTTTGACCTGGTTGACCCCGCCCAGAGCTGAAGGCCGAAGCCCTGACTCCGGCCACGAGCGAGTCGCTCTCCGGCTCACTGAGGCACGCAGGGCCCCCAAACCCGGGGTCTTTTCTTTCTACGGCTGTCCATCGATTTTCGGTGTTGACTGAAGCCTGGGCAGGGTTGTATGGGAGACCGGCAGTGGCCCATGCTGCAAGTCTCCCCTCTCCACGCCACCGATGTTGTCTGAAGGACAACAGGTCTGAAATAGAGTGGACTAGGAGAGGATGTTTCCTATAGTGGGGGAGTCTAGGACCAGAGGACACAGATAGAGTGGATGTGGAGAGGATCTTTCCTATAGTGGGGGAGTCTAGGACCAGAGGACACAGATAGAGTGGGTGTGGAGAGGATGTTTCCTATAGTGGGGGAGTCTAGGACCAGAGGACACAGATAGAGTGGGTGTGGAGAGGATGTTTCCTATAGTGGGGGAGTCTAGGACCAGAGGACACAGATAGAGTGGATGTGGAGAGGATGTTTCCTTTAGTGGGGGAGTCTAGGACCAGAGGACACAGATAGAGTGGGTGTAGAGAGGATGTTTCCTATAGTGGGGGAGTCTAGGACCAGAGGACACAGATAGAGTGGGTGTGGAGAGGATGTTTCCTATAGTGGGGGAGTCTGGGACCAGAGGACACAGATAGAGTGGGTGGGGAGAGGATGTTTCCTATAGTGGGGGAGTCTAAGACCAGTGGACACAGATAGAGTGGATGTGGAGAGGATATTTCCTATAGTTGGGGAGTCTAGGACCAGAGGACACAGATAGAGTGGATGTGGAGAGGATGTTTCCTATAGTGGGGGAGTCTAGGACCAGAGGACACAGATAGAGTGGATGTGGAAAGGATGTTTCCTTTAGTGGGGGAGTCTAGGACCAGAGGACACAGATAGAGGGGGTGTGGAGAGGATGTTTCCTATAGTGGGGGAGTCTAGGACCAGAGGGCACAGATAGAGTGGGTGTGGAGAGGATGTTTCCTGTAGTGGGGGAGTCTAGGACCAGAGGGCACAGATAGAGTGGGTGTGGAGAGGATGTTTCCTATATTGGGGGAGTCTGGGACCAGAGGGCACAGATAGAGTGGATGTGGAGAGGATGTTTCCTTTAGTGGGGGAGTCTAGGACCAGAGGACACAGATAGAGTGGGTGTGGAGATGATGTTTCCTATAGTGGGGGAGTCTAGGACCAGAGGACACAGATAGAGTGGATGTGGAGAGGATGTTTCCTATAGTGGGGGAGTCTAGGACCAGAGAACACAGATAGAGTGGATGTGGAGAGGATGTTTCCTATAGTGGGGGAGTCTAGGACCAGAGGACACAGATAGAGTGGATGTGGAGAGGATGTTTCCTGTAGTGGGAGAGTCTAGGACCAGAGGGCACAGATAGAGTGGATGTGGAGAGGATGTTTCCTATAGTGGGGGAGTCTAGGACCAGAGGGCACAGATAGAGTGGGTGTGGAGAGGATGTTTCCTATATTGGGGGAGTCTGGGACCAGAGGGCACAGATAGAGTGGATGTGGAGAGGATGTTTCCTATAGTGGGGGAGTCTAGGACCAGAGGACACAGATAGAGTGGATGTGGAGAGGATGTTTCCTATAGTGGGGGAGTCTAGGACCAGAGGACACAGATAGAGTGGGTGTGGAGAGGATGTTTCCTATAGTGGGGGAGTCTAGGACCAGAGGACACAGATAGAGTGGGTGTGGAGAGGATGTTTCCTGTAGTGGGAGGGTCTAGGACCAGAGGGCACAGATAGAGTGGATGTGGAGAGGATGTTTCCTATAGTGGGGGAGGCTAGGACCAGAGGACACAGATAGAGTGTGTGTGGAGAGGATGTTTCCTATAGTGGGGGAGTCTAGGACCAGAGGACACAGATAGAGTGGGTGTGGAGAGGATGTTTCCTATAGTGGGGGAGTCTAGGACCAGAGGACACAGATAGAGTGGATGTGGAGAGGATGTTTCCTTTAGTGGGGGAGTCTAGGACCAGAGGACACAGATAGAGTGGGTGTAGAGAGGATGTTTCCTATAGTGGGGGAGTCTAGGACCAGAGGACACAGATAGAGTGGGTGTGGAGAGGATGTTTCCTATAGTGGGGGAGTCTGGGACCAGAGGACACAGATAGAGTGGGTGGGGAGAGGATGTTTCCTATAGTGGGGGAGTCTAAGACCAGTGGACACAGATAGAGTGGATGTGGAGAGGATATTTCCTATAGTTGGGGAGTCTAGGACCAGAGGACACAGATAGAGTGGATGTGGAGAGGATGTTTCCTATAGTGGGGGAGTCTAGGACCAGAGGACACAGATAGAGTGGATGTGGAAAGGATGTTTCCTTTAGTGGGGGAGTCTAGGACCAGAGGACACAGATAGAGGGGGTGTGGAGAGGATGTTTCCTATAGTGGG
>NW_026778985.1:539205-564205 GCF_030144855.1 Hypanus sabinus
CCCTCTCCCTAACCCCTTTCCCCCAACCATGATTCCCTTCTCCCTTCCCCTTTTCCCAACCACGATTCCCCTCTCCCTTCCCCTTTCCCCAACCATGATTCCCCTGTCCCTTCCCCTTTTCCCAACCATGATTCCCCTCTCCCTTCCCCTTTCCCCAACCACGATTCCCCTCTCCCTTCCCCTTTCCCCAACCATGATTCCCCTCTCCCTTCCCCTTTTCCCAACCATGATTCCCCTCTCCCTTCCCCTTTCCCCAACCACGATTCCCCTCTCCCTTCCCCTTTCCCCAACCATGATTCCCCTCTCCCTTCCCCTTTTCCCAACCATGATTCCCCTCTCCCTTCCCCTTTCCCCAACCATGATTCCCCTCTCCCTTCCCCTTTTCCCAACCATGATTCCCCTCTCCCTTCCCCTTTCCCCAACCATGATTCCCCTCTCCCTTCCCCTTTCCCCAACCATGATTCCCCTCTCCCTTCCCCTTTTCCCAACCATGATTCCCCTCTCCCTTCCCCTTTCCCCAACCATGATTCCCCTCTCCCTTCCCCTTTCCCCAACCATGATTCCCCTCCCTTCCCCTTTTCCCAACCGTGATTCCCCCTCTCCCTGCCCCCCCTTCCCACTTTCAGTCCACAACAGAGACCCAGATCAGAGTCGGGTTTATCATCACTCACACACGTCATGAGAATTGTTTATTTTTGTGGCAGCGGTACAGTGCTGAGTCTCAGACGTACCAGCTATGTACATGTGCCTGAGGCTTTTGCACAGCACTGTATGTTTAATGCTCTCTCCAAACACTGACTGTTTCATTCCATGTCGATGCACCACAGCGAATCCCTAATATACAGCGAGACGAAAGATGATTCTTGATCCTTGAGTTGGGCAATGCCCCCATGGAGATATGCCCCGAGATTTGTTCACAGTGGGATTCAGCTCGGAAGGGGCAACGCGGTGACATTACCATGGGCCAAGGTTCAAAGTTCAAAAGTAAGTTTATTATCAAAGCACGGATGTTTTCCCAGATACCACCCGGAGGTTCATTTCCTGGAGGTAAGTACAAAGAAAGACCAGATGACATGTGAAAACAATCACACACGCAACGGGACGGATGAACAAACCAAAGACAACAACCTGTGACAAATCAAACAGTAATAACAAAGAAATAGCAATAAATATTGAGAAATTGAGATACAGAGCCCTTGAATATGAGTCCACAGGTTGTGCGAACAGTTCAGCGTTGGCGTGAGTGAAGTTAACTCCTTTGGTTCAGGAGTCTGATGGTTGAGGGGTAATAACTGCTCCTGAACCTGGTGGTGTGGGTCCTGAGGCTCCTGCACCTCCTTCCTGATGGTTGAGGGGTGATAACTGCTCCTGAACCTGGTGGTGTGGGTCCTGAGGCTCCTGCACCTCCTTCCTGATGGTTGAGGGGTAATAACTGTCCCTGAACCTGGTGGTGTGGGTCCTGAGGCTCCTGCACCTCCTTCCTGATGGTTGTGGAGTAATAACTGTTCCTGAACCTGGTGGTGTGGTCCTGAGGTTCCTGTACCTCCTTCCTGATGGTTGAGGGGTAATAACTGTTCCTGAACCTGGTGGTGTGGGTCCTGAGGCTCCTGTACCTCCTTCCTGATTGCTGAGGGGTTATAACCGTTCCTGAACCTGGTGGTGTGGGTCCTGAGGCTCCTGTACCTCCTTCCTGATGGTTGAGGGGTAATAACTGTCCCTGAACCTGGTGGTGTGGGTCCTGAGGTTCCTGTACCTCCTTTCTGATGGTTGATGGGTAATAACTGTCCCTGAACCTGGTGGTGTGGGTCCTGAGGTTCCTGTACCTCCTTCCTGATGGCTGAGGGGTAATAACTGTTCCTGAACCTGGTGGTGTGGTCCTGAGGTTCCTGTACCTCCTTCCTGATGGTTGAGGGGTGTTAACTGTTCCTGAACCTGGTGGTGTGGGTCCTGAGGCTCCTGTACCTCCTTCCTGATGGTTGAGGGGTAATAACTGTTCCTGAACCTGGTGCTGTGGGTCCTGAGGTTCCTGTACCTTCTTCCTGATGGTTGAGGGGTAATAACTGTTCCTGAACCTGGTGGTGTGGGTCCTGAGGCTCCTGTACCTCCTTCCTGATGGTTGAGGGGTAATAACTGTTCCTGAACCTGGTGCTGTGGGTCCTGAGGTTCCTGTACCTCCTTCCTGATGGTTGAGGGGTAATAACTGTCCCTGAACCTGGTGGTGTGGTCCTGAGGTTCCTGTACCTTCTTCCTGATGGTTGAGGGGTAATAACTGTCCCTGAACCTGGTAGTGTGGGTCCTGAGGCCCCTGTACCTCCTTCCTGATGGTTGAGGGGTAATAACTGTCCCTGAACCTGGTGGTGTGGGTCCTGAGGCTCCTGCACCTCCTTCCTGATGGTTGTGGAGTAATAACTGTTCCTGAACCTGGTGGTGTGGTCCTGAGGTTCCTGTACCTCCTTCCTGATGGTTGAGGGGTAATAACTGTTCCTGAACCTGGTGGTGTGGGTCCTGAGGCTCCTGTACCTCCTTCCTGATTGCTGAGGGGTTATAACCGTTCCTGAACCTGGTGGTGTGGGTCCTGAGGCTCCTGTACCTCCTTCCTGATGGTTGAGGGGTAATAACTGTCCCTGAACCTGGTGGTGTGGGTCCTGAGGTTCCTGTACCTCCTTTCTGATGGTTGATGGGTAATAACTGTCCCTGAACCTGGTGGTGTGGGTCCTGAGGTTCCTGTACCTCCTTCCTGATGGCTGAGGGGTAATAACTGGTCCTGAACCTGGTGGTGTGGTCCTGAGGTTCCTCTACCTCCTTCCTGATGGTTGAGGGGTGTTAACTGTTCCTGAACCTGGTGGTGTGGGTCCTGAGGCTCCTGTACCTCCTTCCTGATGGTTGAGGGGTAATAACTGTTCCTGAACCTGGTGCTGTGGGTCCTGAGGTTCCTGTACCTTCTTCCTGATGGTTGAGGGGTAATAACTGTTCCTGAACCTGGTGGTGTGGGTCCTGAGGCTCCTGTACCTCCTTCCTGATGGTTGAGGGGTAATAACTGTTCCTGAACCTGGTGCTGTGGGTCCTGAGGTTCCTGTACCTCCTTCCTGATGGTTGAGGGGTAATAACTGTTCCTGAACCTGGTGGTGTGGTCCTGAGGTTCCTGTACCTCCTTCCTGATGGTTGAGGGGTAATAACTGTCCCTGAACCTGGTGGTGTGGTCCTGAGGTTCTTGTACCTTCTTCCTGATGATTGAGGGGTAATAACTGTTCCTGAACCTGGTGGTGTGGGTCCTGAGGCTCCTGTACCTCCTTCCTGATGGTTGAGGGGTAATAACTGTTCCTGAACCTGGTGCTGTGGGTCCAGAGGCTGCTGTACCTCCTTCCTGATGGTTGAGGGGTGATAACTGTCCCTGAACCTGGTGGTGTGGGACCTGAGGCTCCTGTACCTCCTTCCTGATGGTTGAGAGGTAATAACTGTTCCTGAACCTGGTGGTGTGGGTCCTGAGGCTCCTGTACCTCCTTCCTGATGGTTGAGGGGTAATAACTGTCCCTGAACCTGGTGGTGTGGGTCCTGAGGTTCCTGTACCTCCTTTCTGATGGTTGATGGGTAATAACTGTCCCTGAACCTGGTGGTGTGGGTCCTGAGGTTCCTGTACCTCCTTCCTGATGGCTGAGGGGTAATAACTGTTCCTGAACCTGGTGGTGTGGTCCTGAGGTTCCTGTACCTCCTTCCTGATGGTTGAGGGGTGTTAACTGTTCCTGAACCTGGTGGTGTGGGTCCTGAGGCTCCTGTACCTCCTTCCTGATGGTTGAGGGGTAATAACTGTTCCTGAACCTGGTGCTGTGGGTCCTGAGGTTCCTGTACCTTCTTCCTGATGGTTGAGGGGTAATAACTGTTCCTGAACCTGGTGGTGTGGGTCCTGAGGCTCCTGTACCTCCTTCCTGATGGTTGAGGGGTAATAACTGTTCCTGAACCTGGTGCTGTGGGTCCTGAGGTTCCTGTACCTCCTTCCTGATGGTTGAGGGGTAATAACTGTTCCTGAACCTGGTGGTGTGGTCCTGAGGTTCCTGTACCTCCTTCCTGATGGTTGAGGGGTAATAACTGTCCCTGAACCTGGTGGTGTGGTCCTGAGGTTCTTGTACCTTCTTCCTGATGGTTGAGGGGTAATAACTGTTCCTGAACATGGTGGTGTGGGTCCTGAGGCTCCTGTACCTCCTTCCTGATGGTTGAGGGGTAATAACTGTTCCTGAACCTGGTGCTGTGGGTCCTGAGGTTCCTGTACCTCCTTCCTGATGGTTGAGGGATAATAACTGTTCCTGAACCTGGTGGTGTGGTCCTGAGGTTCCTGTACCTCCTTCCTGATGGTTGAGGGGTAATAACTGTCCCTGAACCTGGTGGTGTGGTCCTGAGGTTCCTGTACCTCCTTCCTGATGGCAGCAGTGAGAAGAGGGCACATCCTGGGTGGTGGGGGTCCTTGGCAATGGATTCCAGTCCTGTGCGATTCCTTGGAAGCTGCTCTGCAAGCATTAGGGCAATAGAGGAATTGAAGAGGGCATTCTTGTTTCAATCTAGCAGGTAATTTGGATCCCATAACTGGGCATATCCTGGAAACACTAATTACCTGCTGGGACTTCAGAAACTTTAGATGAAGCCACACCAGTGGGCTCTTTTCTTGAGTTACACAGTCACCGAGCAATACAGCCCAGAAAGGCCATTCGGCCCAACCAGTCTATGCCAACCATGGTGCCCACCCAGCTAGTCCCGATTTCCTGCGCTGGTCACACCGCCCTCCGAGCCCTGACCCTCCCTCGACCGAGGCAACTGCTCCTTTCATGTTCATATTTTACCCGTCCCAACCCACATCGGCTGGCAGCTCGCTCCGTCACAACCGCGGAGTCTACGCGCCCACGCGGGTGGGCCGCGGAGAGGAGTCGGCAAATCGCGCAAGCGCCAGGTCACCTATCGTTCCCCGGTGATGGTATTTGACTCCCTGCTTTGCCTTCTGGTCTTGTCGACGCTTGACCAGAAGCACAGCAACGTTTACCCTCATCCCTCTCCAGGGGAAAGTGGAGCACCGTTTTGACTGATGCTGAGCAGGAGCCGTATCTGCTTAGTATTTAGTTATCGCTTCCATGAGACCATAAGGCATAGGAAGAGAATTAAGGCCATTCAGCCCATTGAGTGCACTTTGCCATTTCATTATGTCTGGTCCCAGATCCCACTCAACCCCATAAACTAGCCCATCACCATATCCCTTGATGGCCCATTGAGTCTACCCCTCTGATCCATTTCCCCTTCTCAGCCCCAATCTCCTGCCTTCTCCCCCCTATCCCTTCAAGCATTTCTTCTGTTTTATCTCTCACATCTCCTCGGATGCTTAAGGAAAATATTGGAACAGTGCATCCTGTCGCGTCCCTCGCACCTGGGAAAAGGCATCTCGGGCATAAGCGGGAGCCCCCGAAAAGCTCCAGGTGACGTTGGATTGTCATTAAACTATACGGATGTATGGGGCGAACTGAAGCAGCATCCCACCGCGTCAACGTGCAAGACACAATATGTACAGTCGCATATGGTTATGACACCACAAAAAAAACAATGCTAGGACAAGTTCCTGGGTGGCGCGTCCTGAAGATAGACGGTGCACGGGACATTGCCCTGGAGCCGTGTTCCCTTGAGAACAAGCACGCAGCAGTTCCTCGTCTCCCACAGCCGAAGACAATCCGGCTTGTCCTCTGCGGAGCGCACCCTGGAGGGCAGCACCGAGGAGGGAGCTGGCATATAGGGGGCCAGTACAAACCCCGCTCAGTCTCCGGTGTCTCCTCTCCCGGGCGGCTGCTACAGTCGGTGTCGCGACGTCCTTCTCAGAACGTTACTGACGTAGGTGATGTCATTGACAGAACCGTTTTCCCCTCTCGTCGACGATGTCATGATGAACATGAACGGGAAGGCTACTTCCCCAATCAGATCACACGAAACAGGAGCAGGAGTCGACCATTCGGCCCGTCGAGCCTGCTCCGCCGTTCAATCAGCTCACGGTTGATCTGGCCACGGACTCATCTCCACCTCCCTGCCTTTTCCCCATAACCCTTAATCCCCCTACTCTGTAAAAATCTATCCAACCTTGTCTAAAATATATTTACTGAGGTAGTCTCCACTGCTTCACTGGGCAGAGAATTCCACAGATTCCCCACTCTGGGAAAAGCAGTTCCTCCTCATCCCCGTCCTAAATCTACTCCCCCAAATCTTGAGGCTGTGTCCCCTCCTTCTAGTCTCACCGACCAGTGGAAACAACTTTCCTGCCTCTATCTTATCCATCCCTTTCATAATTTGAGATGTTTCTGTAAGATCTCCTCTCATCCTCCTGAATTCCAGCGAGTACAGTCCCAGATGTCCTCATGGTCTACCCCCTCCTCATCTCTGGAATCAACCCAGTGAACCTCCTCTGCACCGCCTCCAAAGCCAGTCTGTCCTTCCTCGAGTGAGGAGACCAGAACTGCACCCGGTACTCCAGACGCGGCCTCACCAGTACCTGTACAGTTGCAGCGTAACCAGTATTCATTGCTCTTATATTCAATCTCTCTAGCAATGAAGGACAACATCCCACTTGCCTTCTCGATAGCCGGCTGCACCTGCAAACCGGCCTTTTGTGATTCGTGCACAAGCACCCCCAGGTCCCTCCGCACAGCCGCCTGCTGCAATTTTTTACTATTTAAATAATAATCTGATCTTCCATTTTTCCTTCCTACATGAATATCCTGGAGTCAAAGCATATGGTTTTTCGAGTTATTACATTATATATGTCTCCTCTGATTTTTAAGGACAATATCTGAGACAATACGCCCTGCCATGGTTCTTGTTACCAGGAAAATCACTGGTGTAAAATCAAGTGTCTTAGAAAGCTCACATTATTCTCACTGGGAACCAGCCTGAACGAAGATAAAGGTTTGACTTGATTGCTTCTAATCATGAGAAGAGACTATAAAATGGATTAAAGATGTTCGCCGGGACTGATTAAATGATTTCAATTTCTTGAGTTAAGCTGGCACCGGTTGGTCGGGAAGTTTGAAGCCTAAAGTTCAAGTTTTAGATTTAACTCAACCATACGTGAGTACCCGTGAATATAGCCAAACAAAAGTGTGTTCCTCCGGGGCCGAGGTGCAAGATGCAGTCATAGACAGCCACTGCTTAAAGTTCGTAGCTTGTTGTTCAACTGTATATGAATGTACATGGATACAGTCAAACAAAAGAACGTTACTCTGGGGCCAAGGTGTAAGACTCGATACCGACAATCACACAAAGGTCAGGGCACGTATGGGACAACAAACACGTAGAAGACGTCAGTAAAATGCAGTCACACTGAGGGGAAACTCCCTGAGTCCTCGAAGGTTGCGGCAGTCTGCGGTCAAACACAATACGGTTTTGTCTTCTGCCGGGTGAACATTGAGAGTGCGCAGCAGGGTCTCGGGGGCAGACTGGTTTTTGGGAATGTTCACTGAATGACTAGGGGGGGGGGGGGGGTTCCTGATTTAGCAAGAGCATCGATCCAACCTTGTGCCACACCGCAGGGAAATTAAGCGGTCTAATCTGACAACCTAACAGTTTTTTCCCTTCTTCGAATCTTGTTTTACCACGCAAGTTTCATGTCTCAGTGCAGACATTAGGCAGCAGTCCTCCTGTCAAAAGCCACCCAAAAACACTTTGAGTGAGAGATTCGTTCACTGGCAGAAGGCAAACGGGCCTTTACTGGCTGGCTGCCGGTGGCGCATGGTGCTCTGCAAAGGTCTGTGCTCAGACTGTTTCTTTTCCAATTTCATCTCAATTTTTAAAGATTTATTTGCCGCCCACTGAGCCAGCGTTTATCGCCCATCCCCAGTTGCCCTGGAGAAGGCGGCGGTGAGCTGCCACCGCGGTCCCCGAGGTGTGGGGGGACACCCACGGTGCTGTCAGGGAGGGGATTCCGTGATCCTGACCCGGCGGCAGTGAGGGGACGGCGATAGGTTTCCGAGTCAGGGTGGTGAGTGACCGGGAGGGGGATTTCCGAGTGGGGGTGTTCCCGGGTACCTGCTGTTTTCGATGGTTGTGTCGAGGTTCGTCACGCTATCAAGGACGTTGCCTGGATTGGGGAGCGTGCCTTACGAGAATAGGTTGAGTGAACTCGGCCTTTTCTCCTCGGAGTGACGGAGGATGAGAGGTGACCTGATAGAGGTGTACAAGACGATGAGAGGCACCGATAGTGTGGATAGTCAGAGGCCTTTTCCCCGGGGCTGAAATGGTCGCCACAAGAGGACACAGGTTTAAGATTCTGGGGAGTAGGTACAGAGGAGATGTCAGGGGTGAGTTTTTCACTCAGAGAGTGGTGAGTGCGTGGAATGGGCTGCCGGCGACGGTGGTGGAGGCGGATACGATAGGGTCTTTTAAGAGACGCCTGGATGGCTACATGGAGCTTAGAAAAATAGAGGGCTATGGGTAACCCTGGGTAATTTCTAAGGTAAGGACATGTTCAGCACAGCTTTGTGGGCCGAAGGGCCTGTATTGCGTATACGTTTTCTATGTTTCTATCGCAGCTCGGAGTTGGGAGTTCTCCTCCCCCGGGGAACGCACGGCTTTTACCCCGCGTGCTCCACAGTCCGCCTACAGTCTGGAGGTGTACCATGTAAGTCAGTTGGTCATACTAGAGTGTCTCGATAGGTTAGGGTTAAAACAGGGATTATCCGAGCCTGCCAGGCAGTGTGGCCTCAAAGACTCCGAAGATTCAGCAATACAGCACAGTACAGGCCATTCAGCCCACAATGTTGTGCCGACCCTTAAACCCTGCCTCCCATATAACCCTCCACCTTAAATTCCTCCATAATACCTGCCTAGTTATCTCTTAAACTTCACTAGTGTATCGGCCTCCACCACTGACTCAGGCAGTGCATTCCACGCACCGACCACTCTCTGAGTGAAAAACCTTCCTCTAATATCCCCCTCGAACTTCCCTCCCCTCACCTTAAAGCCACGTCCTCTTGTACTGAGCAGTGGTGCCCTGGGGAAGAGACGCTGGCTGTCCACTCTGTCTATTCCTCTTAATATCTTGTACACCTCTATCATGTCTCCTCTCATCCTCCTTCTCTCCAGAGAGTAAAGCCCTAGCTCCCTTAATCTCTGATCATAACCCATACTCTCTAAACCAGGCAGCATCCTGGTAAATCTCCTCTGTACCCTCTCCAATGCTTCCACATCCTTCCTATAGTGAGGCGACCAGAACTGGACACAGTACTCCAAGTGTGGCCTAACCAGAGTTTTATGGGGCTGCATCATTACATCGCGACTCTTAAACTCTATCCCTCGACTTATGAAAGCTAAAACCCCATAAGCTTTCTTAACTACCTGTGGACAATGTACCCCCAGATCCCTCTGCTCCGCTGCACTGCGAAGTATCCTGCCATTTACTTTGTACTCTGCCTTGGAGCTTGTCCTTCCAAAGTGTAGCACCTCACACTTCTCCGGGTTGAACTCCATCTGCCACTTCTCAGCCCACTCCTGCATCCTATGGTCATGAACTTTGGTGGAAGGAGGAAAGTCATTTTCTAAGTGAGGGAAAAGTAGTGTTTGAAGTCTCTGGGCTTGTAATGGCTGCAGCTCAGAAGAATGTGGGGTGGGGGGGCATGATTTCATTGAAGCTTATTGAATGGCTTAGATAGAGAGGATGATTCCCCTTTATTGGAGGGGGGGGGCGTCTAAGACCGGGAGTGCACATCCCCTGAGTAGAAAATGTCCCCTTAGGACAGAGATGAGGACGGATTTCTTGCGCCAGAGGGCGGTGAATCTGGGGAAGCTAAGTTGCAGAGAGCATTTAAAGCTGAGTTAGATCGGTTTTCAGCCAGCCAGAGCGTTGTGGGGGGGGGGGAAGGCAGGAGAACAGCCAAGATGGAATGGAGAGGCAGTTCCAATGTGCTGAGTGGCCTAGCTCAGCTCCTGGGTCGTACAGGCTTAGGAGCCGAAAATCACACGGCCTGGAGCCATCGCGCAAACAGGAATGAAGCGCACCATTTGGACTGGTAAGAATTTGTTTTTTAAAAAAGTGCTCTAAATGCAAAGGTCTCCAGAGACTAACCACCCCCATGCCGGAGGCGAGAAGGAAGGGTCACTTGCCTGGCCAGCGGGAGATCCCCTGTTCCAGTGTTACAAGTTGCAGAAGTGGTCTGAGTGACGTTGGTACAGAGTTGACTTTTATATAAAGGCCTGCGAACAGAAGCTGGGATGTGGGCTACAGATTACAAAGGGGAATAGAAAGGGCGTGTCAAAAGGGCAAGGTTGTAGAAACATAGAAAATAGGTGCAGGAGTAGGCCATTCGGCCCTTCGAGCCTACACCACCATTCAGTATGATCATGGCTGATCATCCAACTCAAAACCCTGTACCTGCTTTCTCTCCAGACCCCCTGATCCCTTTAGCCACAAGGGCCATATCTAACTCCCTCTTAAATATAGCCAATGAACCGGCCTCAACTGTTTCCTGTGGCAGAGAATTCCACAGATTCACCACTCTCTGTGTGAAGAAGTTTTTCCTCATCTCGGTCCTAAAAGGTTTCCCCTTTATCCTTAAACTGTGACCCCTCATTCTGGACTTCCCCAACATCGGAAACAATCTTCCTGCATCTAGCCTGTCCAATCCCTTTAGAATTTTATACGTTTCAATAAGATCCCCCCTCAATCTTCTAAATTCCAGTGAGTATAAGCCTAGTCGATCCAGTCTTTCTTCATATGAAAGTCCTGCCATCCCAGGAATCAATCTGGTGAACCTTCTCTGTACTCCCTCTATGGCAAGAATGTCTTTCCTCAGATTAGGGGACCAAAACTGTACACAATACTCTAGGTGCGGTCTCACCAAGGCCTTGTACAACTGCAGTAGAACCTCCCTGCTCCTGTACTCAAATCCTTTTGCCATGAATGCCAACATACCATTTGCCTTTTTCACCGCCTGCTGTACCTGCATGCCCACCTTCAACGACTGATGTACAATGACACCCAGGTCTCGTTGCACCTCCCCTTTTCCTAATCGGCCACCGTTCAGATAATAATCTGTTTTGATAGCCTTGGGAGATTTTAGCATGCAGGTCGATTGGGAAATTCAGGTTGGTAATGGATCTCAAGAGAGTGAGTTTGTTGAATGCCTGAGAGATGGCTTTTTAGAGCAGTTTGTCATTGAGTTTACTAGGGGATCAGCGATACCGGATTGGGTGTCATGGAATGAACAGCAGGCGATTGGGGAGCTTAAGGTAAAGGAACCCTTAGGAGAGAGTGATCACAATATGATCGAGTTGAACTTGAAATTTGACAGGGAGGAAGTGAAGTCTGACACAGCAGTATTTCAGTGGAGTTAAGGAGGTTACCGTGCTTATGAGAGAAGAGTTCGCCAAAGTAATTTGGAAGTAGCTGCTGGCACTGCGGAAGGCATTAGCATTAGCCAGATATTGAAGGGCGTGAGGAATGAGAAGTGAAACCAATTAATATTACAAGGGAGAAGCTGCTCGGAAATCACCAGATGAACTGCGCCTATGATTCTGAAGGAGGTAGTGATAGAGAGTGTGGGGGCATTAGTAACGATCTTTCAAGAATCATTGGACTCTGGCATGGTTCAAGAGGACTGGAAAACTGCAGATGCCACTGGACTCTTTGAGAAGGGAGGGAGGCAGCAGAAAGGAAATTATTGACCAGTTTGCCTGACCTCGGTGGTTGGGAAGATGTTGGAGTCAATTGTTAAGAATGAGGTTATGGAGTACTTGGTGACACAGGACAAGATAGGGCAAAGTAGGCAAGGTTCCCTCAAGGCGTTGGAGAGGGTTCGGAGGAGGTTCACAAGGATGATTCCAGGAATGAAAGGAACGTTTGATAGCTCTGGGTTTGTCCTTGCTGGAATTTAGAAGGATGGTGGGTGGTTGGAGGGTGGCGGGGGGGGGGGGGGGGTCTCATTGAAACCTTTCAAATGTTGAAAGGGCTGGACAGAGTAGATGTGGAAAGGGTGTTTCCCACGGTAGAGGAGTCTAGGACAAGAGGGCACAGCCTCAGGTTGGAGGGGTGCCCATTTAAAACAGAGATGCGAAGAACTTTCTTTAGCCAGACGGTGGTGAATTTGTTGCCACTTGCAGCTGTGGAGGCTGGGTCGTAGGGCGTACTTAAGGCAAAGATTGACCGGTCCTTGAATGGCCACGGCTTTAAGGACTGGGACTGACGAGGGGAAAGAAAAGGACCAGCCATGATTGAACGGCAGAGCGGACTCAATGGTCCGAATGGCCTATTTCCACTCCTATGTCTTATGGTTTTATGGCCAGAGGGAATGGTAGAAGTCAGGTCCTAATTTGCTGGCTTGGGGTCAATATTGGTACGCTGTAGTGTGTGCAGAGATGATAAAGTGTCAGCTTTGATTAATTAAGAGCTGCAGAGCGATTTTCCTAATCCGGTTCAGTTGATGAATGGTCAGCACTGCTAAGGATCCTGTCATTAACCCTGTGCTCTGCTTTCAAATTCAACCTTCCGATGTATGTCACTTCACCATCTTCTGGATTGAAGCTCCATCTGCCATCTTCAATCACCAGCACGTTAAAGATAAGTCAGCACAGACTTAAATTAACATAATCTCTCTGTGACTGACAATCCCTGAAACATAATGACTCTGGAGCAATTTGAGAGGGGGAGAGAGAGAGAGAGAGAGAGAGGAATGGTGAGAGAAGGGGGGAGAGAGAGGGGAGGGAGAGAGGAAAGGAAAGAGGGAGGGAGGAATGATGAGAGGGAGGGAAAGAGAAGGGGGAGGGAGAGAGGAAAAGGAGAAAGAGTAATGGTGAGACAGGGAAAGAGGGAGGGAGAGAGAAAGGGAGAGGGAGAGAGAGGAATGGTGAGACAGGGAAAGAGGGAGAGAGAGAGAAAGAGACATAGTCACGATAGTGTCCATCAATAAAGGACATTAAGTCAGAAGTTCTAAGCTGTCTATTTGATTTTGTACAGGGTAAGTAAGGGAAAAAAGCCATGAATGATTCTTTAGCTTCTTGAAGTAGTATGGACCTTCTGGTGATATTGCAGTGCTGTGTCAAAGCCTTGGGAACATACATATCGTGAGGGTGCCTAAGGCTTTTGCACACAGTACCGAATTTATGCAATATCGTTTCCTCTAAGCTGCATGGGTACGCGGCTGTTCAGAAACGGGAGTGCACACACTCACAGAGCATTTGTTGGAATTTTTAAATAATGCTGGTATAACATCTTAAATATGTTGATATAATTTTTAAATTATGCTGGTATAACTTCTTAACTATGTTGATATAATTTTTAAATTATGCTAATATGATTTTGAAGCCTATGTTAATATAATTGCTAAATATGCAGCAATTAATTGTGTGCAAATGAATATATTCCATAAATATTTTAAGTAATAAACTTAAGACAACGTTCACTTCAAAACATTTTAGAGCTTCAGTGTGGGTAAATTGTCGGTGTTTCAGTTTACAACGCTGCTGCAAATTGTAACACTATACACAGAATGGAAGTCGCTAGCTCATTGCTACTGAACAGCCAAGCAGCTGAATGCCGATGCCATCAACTCAGAACATTTTACTTACGTCATTGTGCCCGTCGGTTACTTCGACTGACTGATAATCATTTGCCGGTGGAGTGAGTTGTGTCTCGTGCTTGTTTCATGCGCATTTTCTAAAAAAAAAATTATATAACGTTTAAAGTGCCGCGCAGATTTCAGGCCATGTACAGATTTCCTGCTCAGAGCAATGGTTGGCCCACAGTAAGGAAGATCATTAGAGGGAACATCCTTCCGGAATGCTGGAGATCTAGAACTTCAACCCAGCAACATTGAATCCCATAATTAAACTGGGAAATGGACTTGCAGATGATGGTGATTTCTACACCTTCTGCCTTTGCTCTTGAATGTCATCGCTAATCAGCTCAATTTTGTCGCGTTTACCAAGATAAAGTGAAAAGAGATATATGGGGTGTCCAGGGGAGGGGCAACGCCTCTGGCGGAGGGGCTTGTCCTGTCCATTCTGGGGCAGCTCACTCGCCCTTTGGCCCTCGCCGGGCGCACAGTTCTCGCCTGAGGCTCTGAGTCGCCGTTCGCCTTGCAACGGCAGCTGCACCCCGGCACACCGCTCCGACAAGGCGGGCCAGACCCGGCGTGGGGAGGTGGCGGGTCTCATACCCCCGTGAGATAGGGACGTGCCCGTCCCTCGCGCATGAGGTCAGCTCTGGCCAACAGGGCAGAGGAGGTCAACGGAGAGATCCAGCGGCTCCGCAACACTCCACGGAGAGGGACAGATGGCTTCACGGTCATCCACTGCAATCGAGTAAGACCCTAGTAAGTGACTCTTATCGCTGCCACATTGGACCCGGCCTTCCAAGTGTGACAGAGCGGAACTGCCCCAGTGTAGAGGCTCTTCCACTTCAATGACTCGTTCACAGAGGTTTCCACACCGAAGCTGTTGGATTTGGAGTACAGCAAACAGGCATCATCAGAGACACTCTTGGTAGAAGACTATCTGGCCCAACTTTAGATCACAGTTTTGTACGCTGAAGACCAAAGGCCAATTCTATACCTACAGTGCTTCCTTTTGAGCTACATACAATTGTCAAACACCTAGATCTTCATGCCAGTGCTCCAGACACCATAGGTTGAATCGGCACCTTCTCCAGATTGCATTCATGCATATGCAGACATCTCAGGCCTGTAGTCAACCCCAGACAGCAGCTCCAGGAAGACCCATGGTTCTGAACCGCACTGCAAATTCAATCTGCAATCCTCAGTCTGACCTGAACGCACTGGTTGCTGCCGAAAAGAATATTTCCCCTGTTTCATCGCTCCAGAGTACGCCCGGACACAAGAGGTCTGTTCACGGGTCTCGAAAAGGTGGGACTGAGTTTGAGTTACATATCTCACGTGACGGAAGACCCGAGTCGGTGACACTTATCCCTGCCACATTGGACCCGGCCTTCCGAGTGTGAAAGAGCGGAACTGCCCCAGTGCAAAAGCTCTTCCACTTTAATGACTCATTCACAGAGATTTCCTGTCCACACTGAAGATGGAGTACAGCAAACAGGCATCATCAGAGACACACTTGGTAGAAGACTACCTGGCCCAACTTTAGATCACAATTTTGTATGCTGAAGACCAAAGGGCAATTCTATATCTACAGTGCTTCCTTTTGAGTTACATACAATTGTCAAACACCTAGATCTTCATGCCACCCTACGCTGAACGCTAATCACCGCCTTCTCTGGGTTGCACAACAGAGAAACAGCACAACGGGCAGCTTTCGTTAGCCATCTGGACTGACCCTTCCCTACACGTAGGTTGTGTCAATGGGCGGAGTGTTGAGTCACAGGGGAAAGTGCAGTCCACAAAGAAACCAAGGTGAAGAGGTCATGATGAGTTTGGTCGAAGCAGCTTGTCTTCATGTGATCGTCATCATTATCCGCCGCGTCCTATGACATCATGTCCTCGGGGTCAGGCCCACAGTCCTTGGGGTCGCGTTGCCGATGGCCGTTGGCGGGGCCGTCTTACTACGCTCGGCAGAGGGTAGTGCTCAGAGAAGCCGTGCCGGAGGGGGATGGTCATCGGCTCGGAGGTTCGACGGACTCGGAGTCCGCTGCAGTCAGGTCGCTTTCGTTGTGTGCTGCGTCTGCGAGGCTGAGTCGGGCGGTGCCATGGAAGTCCATAGCGGGGGTATTCCCTTCTGCCGCTGGCGTGGGATGGCGAGTCTGTCGGGACTCTGGGGACTTGCGGAAACTGTGTGGTGATTTCTATTGAACTTATAGACCTTTAACATCTTTGGACTATTTTCACTGTGCCCATGGTCTGTTTTTTTTAATCAATTATGCTATTGTTTGCACTGTTATAACTATATGTTGTGACTATGTGGTTTTGTGCAGGTCTTGTAGCTTTAGCTTTTGGTCTTGTTTTGTCTGGTGGATTTGGAGCTCCTTTCCAGGGAACGCGCTAAGAAGGTAGTGCGATAATATTACGCAGCAGCCTATCCGGACTCTGGATTGGGGATTGCCAAAGGTTATGTGGATTTTCTGGTGTAGTCTGTTTCTGTCATGTGCTTTTGTGATATCATTCTGGAGGAACGTCGTCTATTTTTTAACTGCATGGCATTTGTGGTTTCTAAATGACAATAAACTGAATGTGAATCATCATTATGCGCCGTGTCATATGACATCATCATTATCCGCCATGCCGTATGACATCATCATTATGCGCTGTGTCGCATGAGGGGGGCGATTGTGGCCTTTCCATACGGCGATTGTTCCTGTAATCGTTTTCCACAAGAAGTGGTTCCCCATCGCCCCCTGGGCAGTGTGTGTCCTTACAAAGATGGGGTGAACCTCCCCCCCACCCAGCCCCTTATCAACACTCTTCAGAGATTGTCTGCCTGGCGGCTGTGGTCCCAGGACCAGGGCTTGTGACGTGCGCCAAATGCTTATACGGCCATCCACCAGCTGTTCCCATGCCCCGATTGGTGTGGCCGAAGCAGGTGCGACTCCTTGCCCAGGGGTGACCTGCAGGATGGAGGAGGAAAGCAGTGCCCTACATCTCCTTCGGCAGTGCCTACCTCCGCCCCTACCATCCAGTCTTCATCGTACAAGACGTTGTGACCGTGGTCTGTGTGCTCAGTCCACTGCTGTTCGCTCTGCTGACCCACGACTGTGCTGCAACACGCAGCTCGAACCACATCATCGAGTTCGCCGATGACACGACCATGGTGGGTCTCATCAGTAAGAACGACGAGTCAGCTTACAGAGAGGAAGTGCAGCAGCTAACAGACTGGTGCAGAGCCAACAACCTGTCTCTTAATGTGAACAAAACAAAAGAGATGGTTGTTGACTTCAGGAGGGCACGGAGCGACCGCTCCCCGCTGAACATCGACGGCTCCCCGGTAGAGATCGTAAAGAGCACCAAATTTCCTGGTGTTCACCTGGCAGAGAATCTCACCTGGTCCCTCAACACCAGCTCCATCGCAAAGGAAGCCCAGCAGCGTCTCTACTTTCTGTGGAGGCTGAGGAAAGTCCATCTCCCCCCCCCCCCCCCATCCCCATCACATTCTACAGGGGTTGTATCGAGAGCATCCTGAGCAGCTGCATCACTGCCCGGTTCAGAAATTGCACCGTCTCACATTGCAAGACCCTGCAGAGGATAGTGAGTTCAGCCTAGAAGATCATCGGGGTCTCTTTTCCCGCCATCACGGACATTTACACCGCACGCTGCATCCGCAAAGGAAACAGCATTATGAAGGACCCCACGCACCCCTCATACAAACTCTTCTCCCTCCTGCCGTCTGGGAAAAGGCTCCGAAGCATTCCAGGCTCTCACGACCAGCCTGTGTAACAGTTTCTTTCCCCAGGCTATCAGACTCCTCAATACCCAGAGCCTGGACTGACACCTCACTGCCCTATTGTCCTGTTTATTATTTATTGTAATGCCTGCACTGTTTTGTGTAGTTTATGCAGTCCTGGGTAGGTCGGTAGTCGAGTGTAGTTTTTTTTTTCTCTCTGTGTTGTTTTTTACGTAGTTCAGTCTAGTTTTTGTACTGTGTCATGTAACACCATGGTCCTGAAAGAAAATTGTCTCAGTTTTACTATGTACTGTACCAGCAGTTATGGTGGGAATGACAATAAAAAGTGACCTGACTTGGCTTGACTGTGAGCAAGGACACTGAAGCTGGTGGATATGGAGGTTTTTGTATGGCACAACAAGCAGGTATCATTGGAGACACTCTTAGTAGAGGATCCCCGACCCAACATTAGATCACGGTTTTATATGCTAAAGAAGAAAGGAAATTCTCTAGTTACAATTTATATCTTTGAGATACATGCAATTGACAACATCTTCAGGCCAACACTCCAGACACCCCTTGGTAGCATGTTAATGGCCACCTTCTCTAGGTTGCATTCATGCATCTGCAGACATCTCAGGTCAACGGGATGTTTACTGGTTTGTAGTCAACCCCAGACAGCAGCTCCAAAAAGATCATGGTTCTGAACTGCATTTCAACTTCGGTCTGCAATCCTCAATCAGACCTGAAAACACTGGTTGCTGTTGAAGATAATGTTCTCTCCATTTCATCGTGCCCAGAGAATGCCCTAACACAAGAGGCCCATTCATGAGTCTCATAAAAGTGGGACTGAGTTTGAGTTACATATCTCTGGTGTCTGTCTGGTGAAAAAAAAAGCAACGGTGCCTCTTTCGTCCTAAAGTTTGGTGTGGGGGGGGGCCCAGATCCTCAGGACTTTCTACAGGGGCACGATTGAGAGCATCCCGACCGGCTGCATCACGGCCCGGTACGGGAACTGTACCTCCCTCAATGGCAGGGGCACGACTGAGAGCATCCCGACTGGCTGCATCACGGCCCGGTACGGGAACTGTTCCTCCCTCAGTCGCAGGACTCTGTAGAGAGTGGTGTGGACAGCCCGACACATCTGTAGATGTGAACCCCCCACCATTCAGGACAATTACAGAGACAGGGGTGTAAAAAGGGGCCCGAAGGATCACTGGGGACCCAAGTCACCCCAAACAAAAACTGTTCCAGCTGCTCCCATCGGGGAAACGGTCCCGCAGCATAAAAGCCAGGACCGACAGGCTCCGGGACAGCTTCTCCCACCAGGCCATCAGACTGATGAACTCACACTGACACAACTGTGTTTCTACATTATAATTGACTGTCCTGTTGTACAGACTATTTATTACAAATTGCACATTTAGACGGAGATGTAACATAGAGATTTTTACTCCTCATACATGCGAGGGATGTAAGTGATCAATTCAATTCCATTGAAACAGACCCCGAGCTTGTTCTCGGTCCTTAACTCTTTGTGCGTATTTTTGGGGCTCTGCACCTCCTGTCTGGTGGAAGGGGGAGAAGAGGGGATGGTCAGAGTGGGAGAGGCCTTTGGGCGATTTCTCAAGCAGAAGGAAGCGGGGACAGATGCAGTGTAGAAGAGTTGGCGTGGATCAGCGAGCTGCTATTGAAGTACCCTATACATCATGGCGAACAGGAGGTATAGGGAGGCTGTCTGGGTAGCTTGTTTTAGTAGAGAGAGTGGTGGGTGTGTGGAGGGCTGTGGTCGAGGCAGGTACATTGAGAGTTTCTTTCGTGGTTGAAAGCAAAGCAGAAGGCCTGAAGGAGAGGGGAGGGCTTCTGCCCTTCGGGCAGTTGGTCTCCCTTCTCACTCTGTGATGAAGTGCCTTCAGCTCTTATTTCAAAACGGGCGGTTTCAGACCTTTGTCGGGCCATTTCCCGCGCAGACGGGAAGTAGAGAGTAGGAAAGCAGGCCGGGGCTCCGTAATGTACTGGATGCTGTCCAAGTTGCACGCCATCTTGGACAATGTCTCCCATCCACTCCGTAATGTACTGGATGCTGTCCAAGCTGCACGCCATCTTGGACAATGTCTCCCATCCACTCCGTAATGTACTGGATGCTGCCCAAGTTGCACGCCATCTTGGACAATGTCTCCCATCCACTCCGTAATGTACTGGATGCTGCCCAAGTTGCACGCCATCTTGGACAATGTCTCCCATCCACTCCGTAATGTACTGGATGCTGTCCAAGTTGCACGCCATCTTGGACAATGTCTCCCATCCACTCCGTAATGTACTGGATGCTGCCCAAGTTGCACGCCATCTTGGACAATGTCTCCCATCCACTCCGTAATGTACTGGATGCTGTCCAAGTTGCACGCCATCTTGGACAATGTCTCCCATCCACTCCGTAATGTACTGGATGCTGCCCAAGTTGCATGCCATCTTGGACAATGTCTCCCATCCACTCCATGATGTACTGGTTAGATACAGGAGTACATTCAGCCAGAGACTCATTCCACCGAGATGTAACACTGAGCGTCATAGGAAGTCATTCCTGCCTGTGGCCATCAAACTTTACAACTCCTCCCTCAGAGTGTCAGACACCCTGAGCCAATAGGCTGGTCCCGGACTTATTTCCACTTGGCACGGTTAACTTATTATTATTTAATTATTTATGGTTTTGTATTGCCATGCTTGGTTGGTGCGGCTGTAACGAAACCCGATTTCCCTCGGGATCAATAAAGCGTGTCTGTCTGTCTGTCTGGCAGAAAGATGTTGATGTTAGCAGTGGAAGAAGTTTTTATGCAAAACCAGTCTGTTGCTTCCCCAGCAGATGATTTCCTTTGTACGTTGATTAGAAGTTAAGGCTGGTTTATACCTGTGCGTACGGGCTACACCGTAGCCCTGATTTTCACTTCTGCGTCGCTCTACACCGTAGCGACCGCACGTCGGTGTGCAGCAAAGCGCTGGCTGGTGGTGGGGTTCCTGTGTTGAGTTACACCGTGGACGAGGAAATGCTCATCAGACACTTTCGCGCGTGTCGGCGGGGAGGTCTGACGACTTGGTTCACCTATTTCGCGTCGGCGTACAGACGTGGCGGGGAAGAAGCATCCGGAAGTGTGCGGGAGGAAACGCGATGCTACCGAGTGGGCCGATCAAGGCTGTTGCGGCCTGCGTCGCCGCGACGCGTGAGTGACTTTTCTGGGGAGGTGGACGTCACCCTCCGGCGTAGGGGACAGCGTAGGTGCGACGCACAAGTACAAATCAGCCTTTAAGCTGAAGGCATCAGTACAACGTTGCTGAAGTAGAATGTTACTTGAGTTAATTAGACACTAACCCAGATGCTAATGGTTTACCCATACGGTTTGCCTGTCGCATTCACTTGTCTGAATCTTAACGTGTTTTCTTGCAGAATACTAAGTTTTCACTTACCTGCTTCTGTGAAGGCAACACGGCGATCGCCCCATATCTTGATGGTTTCCAGGTTCGCTCCTAATTTGCCCCGTCAGACAACCGAGCCAGCAAAAAAAAGAACAAAAAAACTGGGGGCTATATCCCGACTATCGTGTCATCTGGCATGGAGTCTGGCTGACTGTCCAGTTGTTCTTACAGCACCTCAGCGAGGTGGGGGGGATGCGGTTGGGTGGGGGGGGGGGGTTAGGCGGTACGGGAAGGTTAGATTGATCCTGGCCCAGGTTAAACGGTGGGCACGGCACCGCGGGACGAGTGGCCCACACTGCGCTTACGGTCGCTCTGTGTTCAGTCTTGGTGAGCTGCCGCTGTACCGGTTGGAGCTGATCCACAGCCGAGAATTTCCACGTGGCTCCACCAGATCAGATCTCTGCCTTCCGATAAAGGGGGAGGTAGACTTCAAAACGCGACCTTCCCCGCCCACGCGCATTTACCTCTCGGTGAGATTCGGAGACAGCTTTGTCAGTCACCTTTGCCCCACCTGCCCCAACAGGTGGGACTCCCTGGCGGCCACCCACTTTACTTTCACGCCCCATTTCCCCTTCCAACATGTCATCTGCGACCCCTCCCCCTTCTTCTATCCATTCCCCATTCTAGTTCCCCTCTCACTCCTTTCTCCCATGGTCCACTCTCCTCTCCTGTCAGATTCCTTCCTCTCCAGCCCTTTACCTTCCCCACCCATCACCTCCCCCTGGTGTCCCTCCTCCTTCCCTTTCTCCCACGGTCCACTCTCCTCTCCTATCAGATTCCTTCCTCTCCAGCCCTTTACCTTCCCCACCCATCACCTCCCCCTGGTGTCTCTCCTCCTTCCCTTTCTCCCACGGTCCACTCTCCTCGCCTGTCAGATTCCTTCCTCTCCAGCCCTTTACCTCTCCCACCCATCACCTCCCCCGGTGTCCCTCCTCCTTCCCTTTCTCCCATGCTCCACTCTCCTCTCCTATCAGATTCCTTCCTCTGCACCCTTTACCTTTCCCTCCCATCACCTCCCCCTGGTGTCCCTCCTCCTTCCCTTTCTCCCACGGTCCACTCTCCTCTCCTGTCAGATTCCTTCCTCTCCAGCCCTTTACCTTTCGCACCCATCACCTCCCCCTGGTGTCCCTCCTCCTTCCCTTTCTCCCACGGTCCACTCTCCTCTCCTGTCAGATTCCTTCCTCTCCAGCCCTTTACCTTTCCCACCCATCACCTCCCCCTGGTGTCCCTCCTCCTTCCTTTTCTCCCACGGTCCACTCTCCTGTCCGATCAGATTCCTCCTTCTTCAGCCATTGACCTTTTCCACCCATCACCTCCCCCTGGTGTCCCTCCTCCTTCCCTTTCTCCCACGGTCCACTCTCCTCTCCTATCAGATTCCTTCCTCTCCAGCCCTTTACCTTCCCCACCCATCACCTCCCCCTGGTGTCCCTCCTCCTTCCCTTTCTCCCACGGTCCACTCTCCTCTCCTGTCAGATTCCTTCCTCTCCAGCCCTTTACCTTTCCCACCCATCACCTCCCCCTGGTGTCCCTCCTCCTTCCTTTTCTCCCACGGTCCACTCTCCTGTCCGATCAGATTCCTCCTTCTTCAGCCATTGACCTTTTCCACCCATCACCTCACAGCTTCTTTACTTCATCTCCACCCCTGCTCCCCCCTCCAACCCTTCCCCCCCCCCCCCCCCCCCGTTCCACCACCAGCTCATACTCCATCAATGGCCCCCCAACCCTACGTCATCCCCTTCCTTCCCAATCCTGGTGAAAGGCCTCGGCCCCGAAACGTCGGCCGTTCGTCCCCCTGCACCGATGCTGCCGAGCCAGCTGACTCCCTGCCCCTTTCTGATTTCGCTCAGCTAAACGTTCTTGTATCCTCCTGCTGAGTTATAATTTGAAAGGTTGTTTTTCTCTATTTTGTTGTTGGAGTACATCGTTTGCCTCTACCAGACTTCAAGTCCCCAGCTAATTACTCTTCAAGCTGTCAAATTACCCTGCCCTCTGCCGAGTCTTGAACCGAGACCCTGAAAAGATGGAGAGCGATCCTTAATCAGGGATAATTATTGTGTCGGTGCAGCGTTAAAGCGTTTTTTAAAATATAAATAATCCTCAACCAGAGACCGCTGATACCGGGCTGAATTATATGCAAACATGAACATATGCTGGGAACAGTCAAAGCTGTAATTTGCTTTTCTCTAAATTATAGGCAATTGCCCATCCCGGAGAGTCGCTTTGACAGATCACTGCCGCACGGGCGCGTCTGCCGCAGATTTCAGCCACTTTTCAGAGGGCGGTCTCCACCCTCGCTCTCCCCACTGGCTAAATTACCAGGTCAGTCGCTGCATTCACTGCTGATTTGCGCTGCTGGGCGTCAGACCCCATCTCTGGCTCTCTCCGAGGCCTGGCTTTGCTCTCGACTTCCCCTCTCCTGCTCCGCGCTTCCACCAGAAGCCTCAATCGGGGGGGGGTGGTGGTGGGGGGGACAAAGAAGGTGTGGAGTGATTCACCTTGGAAGGGGGGGGGGTTGGCACGGGGGGTGGGGGTGGTTTGGCAGCGATACTCCTGGCGGTGCAGGGGGTTGGGGGGGGGGGGTTCACGTCCCACAGGCCCCTCAAGGTTGCAATGTGAGATGAGAGGTGCGTTAAGAAGGTGAGTTGTGAGTGAGGGGGATCGAGTCCGACTCGAGGCCGCGCGGCAGCTCCACAGGAGCATCTGTGCTCGGTTCTGCTGGTCTTTTTGTAGGAAGGGTGTGGGAGCTTTAGAGAGGGTGCAGAGGGGATTTACCGGGGCGTTGCCTGGATTGGACAGCGTGTCTCAGCAGGAGGGGCTGAGAGACCCAGGGAACTCCTTTTTGGATTGAGAGGTGATTATTTATTTATCTATCTATTTATTAAGATTTATTTCATTTCTTTCATCCATCTGGCAACACGAGGGTGTAAAGGTGTCTCCATCACTATATACAGACAATAGAACCATAGAACATTCCAGCACAGAAACAGGCCTTTCGGCCCTTCTTGGCTGTGCCGAACCACTTTTCTGCCTGGTCCCACTGACCTGCACCCGGCCCATATCCCTCCAAACCCCTCTCGTCCATGTACCCGTCCAAGTTTTACTTAAATGTCAAAAGTGAGCCCTCATTTACCACTTCATCTGGCAGCTCGTTCCACACTCCCACCACTCTCTGTGTGAAGAAGCCCCCCCCAATGTTCCCTTTAAACTTTCCCCCCTTCACCCTTAACCCATGTCCTCTGGTTTTCTTCTCCCCTGGCCTCAGTGGGAAAAGCCTGCTTGCATTCACTCTATCTATACCCATCATAATTTTATACACCTCTGTCAAATCTCCCCTCATTCTCCTACGCTCCAGGGAATAAAGTCCTAACCTATTCAACCTTTCTCTGTAACTCAGTTTCTCAAGTCCCGGCAATAGAGAGGGGAAATGTGGGAGGATATTGCCCCCACACCAAGACTGTACACAGAATTGTTCTGTATAGCTGTATGTACAGTCAGACACAGTGTACAGTCAGATAAACAATCAGATCAATGTACAGTCAGACACAAAATCAGATCAATGTGTATTGATCAATCTGATGTCCTGGTGGAAGAAGCTGTCCCGGAGCCCGTCGGTCCTGGTTTTAACGCTGCGGTATCATTTACCAGACGGGGGCAGCTGAAACAGTTTATGGTTGGGTGGGGGGGGATTGACTGGTGTCCCCGATGATCTCCCAGGCCTCCTTTACCCCCCTGCTGCTGTAAATGTCCCCGGCGGAAGGAATTTCATGTCCACAGAGGTACTGGGCTGTCCGTACTGCTCTCTGCAGTGCCCAGCGATCAATGTAGGTGCAGCTCCCCTACCAGACGGTGATACAGACAGTCAGGATGCTCCCAGTGATGCCCCTGTAGGAGGTCTTGAGGATCTGGGGGCCCACGCCGAACCTCTTCAGTGGCCTGAGGTGGACGAGACGCTGTTGTGCTTTTTCCACCAGACGGCCAGTGTGAACGGTCCTGGTGAGACCCGAGGGACCTGAAACTACTCTCCCTAGGGGTACGAGTCGTGCTGAAGTCGGTCAGTGAGAGTCGTGAGCAGAGACGGAGGTGTTTAAGAGATATTGGTAGAGTGAGTAGCCAGCAGGCCTTTTCTCTGAGGGAAGAGACCGGTGGACACAGCAGTCACGCGAGCCTCGAGAGACAAATGGACTGGTTAAAGAGAGAATCCCATGGCTCCAGATAAGGAGGGAGTATTATGGGATGG
>NW_026778985.1:569205-652373 GCF_030144855.1 Hypanus sabinus
GAGGGGGGAATCAGCTGGGAAAAGGGGAAGGGAGAGGGGAATCATGGTTGGGAAAAGGGGAAAGGAGAGGGGAATCACGGTTGTGAAAAGGGGAAGGGAGAGGGGAATCATGGTTGGGGAAAGGGGATGGAGAGGGGAATCATGGTTGGGGAAAGGGGATGGAGAGGGGAATCATGGTTGGAAAAAAAAGGGAAGGGAGAGGGGAGAGAGTGGGAAGCACCAGAGAGACATTCAGTAATGATCAATAAACCAATTGGAATCAAACGACCTTGCCCGGTGTCTCAGGGCTGGGTGCTTTTCACCCACTCCTCCCCACCAATACTCCCTCTCTGCCACCCGTCCCACACCCCTCCCACAGCGCTCCACCCTCGCCAGTCCCTAAATCCTTTGCCCGAGCCAGATTTACAGACTCCCTGGTGTTCTTTCCCTCTGCTTCGAGGGTGCCTGCGGAGAGTAAGAGTTTCAGGTTGCGAATGGTATGCGTCCTCTGACATTAATTAGAACCACTGAACCGTTGGTAATGACATCCCAACTCCTGGAACTATGGAGGCCAGAAGGTTTCTTTACGACCCTCTCGACCTGACGCACCAGTGAGAATGGGCAGGCAAAAGAGTGCCATTTAAAAGGAGTAACACAACATGAGAAACGGGAGACGGAGTCGGCCATTCGGCCCGTCGAGCCTGCTCCGCCTTTCAATAAGATCTTCGTTGATCTGGCCACGGACTCATCTCCACCTCCCTGCCTCTTCCCCGTAACCCTTAATCCCCCTCCTGTGCAAAAACCTATCCGACCTTGTCTTAAATATATTTACTGAGGCAGCCTCCACTGCTTCACTGGGCAGAGAATTCCACATATTCACCACCCTCTAGGAAAAGCAGTTTCTACTCATCTCTGTCCTAAATCTACTCCCCCCCGAATCGTGAGGCTATGTCCCCGATTTCTAGCCTCACCAACCAGTGGAAACAACCTTCCTGCCTCCGTCTTATCTACCCCTTTCGTAATCTTATATGTCTCTGTAAGATCTCCTCTCGTCGATCTGAATTCAGTCCCAGGTGACTCTATCTCTCCTCATAGTCTAACTCTCTCACCTCTGGAGGTCTGCCCCCAAAATGGACCTGACTTTGCCTGAAAGAGTTGAGTGGACATCCCTTCTGAAAAACCAGCCGCTCCCAAGTTTACATCTTCTGTGATCTTGAAATGATCGCAAGTTCGTGTCAGAATTTCTGACTTACAACTTTTCGCAAAGAGTATTCAGGTTTCCTGAGAAGCCCAGTGTGTGGCAGAGGGGAGAGAACTCGATCAAGACCCTCAGACCTAACAGAGAGCACATCACACTCCGCTTTAAACATCCCCGATGTCTGAGCAAGTTGGGAATTAACAAGCACCCGAGGGTGCGTATGGGCTACCGGGAAATGAGTGGGGGGGGGGGGGAATGGGATCGTTCCATGACTGGACAATCTCACAAAAAATGGTGGATATGACCTGCTCCGCTGGGGTTGGAGTCCTCCCCACTGTGGAGCATATCTGTGTAGACCATTGTGTCAGGAAAGCACCATCCATCATCAGGGACCCCAACACCCAGGAAATGATCTCTTCTATCTACTGCACTCGGGAAAGAGGTACAGGAGCCTCAGGACCACACCACCAGGTTCAGGGACAGTTATCACCCCTCAGCCATCAGGAAGGAGGTACAGGAGCCTCAGGACCCACACCACTAGGTTCAGGAACAGTTATCACCCCTCAAATATCAGGAAGGAGGTACAGGAGCCTCAGGACCCACACCACCAGCTTCAGGTACAGTTATTACCCCTCAACCATAAGGAAGGAGTTACAGGTGATACAGGAGTCTCAGGACCCACACCACCAGGTTCAGGAACAGTTATCACCCCTCAAATATCAGGAAGGAGGTACAGGAGTCTCAGGACCCACACCACCAGCTTCAGGTACAGATATTACCCCTCAACCATAAGGAAGGAGTTACAGGTGGTACAGGAGTCTCAGGACCCACACCACCAGGCTCAGGAACAGTTATCACCCCTCAACCATCAGGAAGGAGGTTCAGGAGCCTCAGGACCCACACCACCAGGCTCAGGAACAGTTATCACCCCTCACCCATCAGGAAGGAGGTACAGGAGTCTCAGGACTCATACCACCATGTTCAGGGACAGTTATCACCCCTCAACCATCAGGAAGGAGACACAGGAGCCTCAGGACCCACACCACCAGGTTCAGGAACAGTAATTACCCCTCAACCATCAGGAAGGAGGTACAGGAGCCTCAGGACCCACACCACCAGGTTCAGGAAAAGTTATCACCCCTCAAACATCAGGAAGGAGGTACAGGAGCCTCAGGACCCACACCACCAGCTTCAGGTACAGTTATTACCCCTCAACCATAAGGAAGGAGTTACAGGTGATACAGGAGTCTCAGGACCCACACCACCAGGTTCAGGAACAGTTATTACCCCTCAACCATCAGGAAGGACGTATAGGAGTCTCAGGACCAACACCACCAGGTTCAGGAACAGTTATTACCCCTCAACCATTAGGAAGGAGGTACAGGAGCCTCAGGACCCACACCACCAGGTTCAGGAACAGTTATTACCCCTCAACCATAAGGAAGGAGTTACAGGTGGTACAGGAGTCTCAGGACCAACACCACCAGGTTCAGGAACAGTTATCACCCCTCAACCATCAGGAAGGAGACACAGGAGCCTCAGGACCCACACCACCAGGTTCAGGAACAGTAATTACCCCTCAACCATCAGGAAGGAGGTACAGGAGCCTCAGGACCCACACCACCAGGTTCAGGGACAGTTATCACCCCTCAACCATCAGGAAGGAGACACAGGAGACTCAGGACCCACACCACCAGGTTCAGGAACAGTAATTACCCCTCAACCATCAGGAAGGAGGTACAGGAGCCTCAGGACCCACACCACCAGGTTCAGGGACAGCTATTACCCCTCAACCATCAGAAAGGAGGTACAGGAGCCTCAGGGCCCACACCACCAGGTTCAGGAACAGTTTTTACCCCTCAACCATCAGGAAGGAGGTACAGGAGCCTCAGGACCCACACCACCAGGTTCAGGAACAGTTATCACCCCTCAACCATCAGGAAGGAGGTACAGGAGCCTCAGGACCCACACCAGCAGGTTCAGGGATAGTTATTACCCCTCAGCCATCAGGAAGGAGGTACAGGAGCCTCAGGACCCACACCAGCAGGTTCAGGGATAGTTATTACCCCTCAGCCATCAGGAAGGAGGTACAGGAGCCTCAGGACCCACACCACCAGGCTCAGGAACAGTTATCACCCCTCAACCATCAGGAAGGAGGTACAGGAGCCTCAGGACCAACACCACCAGGTTCAGGTACAGTTATTACCCCTCAACCATCAGGAAGGAGGTATAGGAGCCTCAGGACCCACACCACCAGGTTCAGGTACAGTTATTACCCCTCAACCATCAGGAAAGAGGTACAGGAGCCTCAGGAACCACACCACCAGGTTCAGGAACAGTTATTACCCCTCAACCATCAGGAAGGAGGTACAGGAGCCTTAGGATCCACACCACCAGGTTCAGGGACAGTTATTACCCCTCAACCATAAGGAAGGAGTTACAGGAGGTACAGGAGCCTCAGGACCCACACCACCAGGTTCAGGGACAGTTATTACCCCTCAACCATCAGGAAGGAGGTACAGGAACCTCAAGACCCACACCAGCAGGTTCAGGGATAGTTATTACCCCTCAGCCATCAGGAAGGAGGTACAGGAGCCTCAGGACCCACACCACCAGGTTCAGGTACAGTTATTACCCCTCAGCCATCAGGAAGGAGGTACAGGAGTCTCAGGACCAACACCACCAGGTTCAGGAACAGTTATTACCCCTCAACCATCAGGAAAGAGGTACTGGAGGTACAGGAGCCTCAGGACCCACACCACCAGGTTCAGGGACAGATATTACCCCTCAACCATCAGGAAGGAGGTACAGGAGCCTCAGGACCAGCACCACCAGGTTCAGGAACAGTTAACCATCAGGAGGGAGACACAGGAGCCTCAGGACCCACACCACCAGGTTCAGGTACAGTTATTACCCCTCAACCATCAGGATGGTGGTATAGGAGCCTCAGGACCCACACCACCAGGTTCAGGTACAGTTATTACCCCTCGGCCATCAGGAAGGAGGTACAGGAGTCTCAGGACCAACACCACCAGGTTCAGGAACAGTTATTACCCCTCAACCATCAGGAAAGAGGTACAGGAGCCTCAGGACCCACACCACCAGGTTCAGGAACAGTTATTACCCCTCAACCATCAGGAAGGAGGTACAGGAGCCTTAAGATCCACACCACCAGGTTCAGGGACAGTTATTACCCCTCAACCATAAGGAAGGAGTTACAGGAGATACAGGAGCCTCAGGACCCACACCACCAGGTTCAGGGACAGTTATTACCCCTCAACCATCAGGAAGGAGGTACAGGAGCCTCAGGACCCACACCAGCAGGTTCAGGGATAGTTATTACCCCTCAGCCATCAGGAAGGAGGTACAGGAGCCTCAGGACCCACACCAGCAGGTTCAGGGATAGTTATTACCCCTCAACCATCAGGAAGGAGGTACAGGAGCCTCAGGACCCACACCACCAGGTTCAGGAACAGTTATTACCCCTCAACCATCAGGAAGGAGGTACTGGAGCCTCAGGACCCACACCACCAGGTTCAGGGACAGTTATTACCCATCAACCATCAGGAAGGAGGTACAGGAGCCTTAGGATCCACACCACCAGGTTCAGGAACAGTTATTACCCCTCAACCATTAGGAAGGAGGTACAGGAGCCTCAGGACCCACACCACCAGGTTCAGGAACAGTTATTACCCCTCAACCATAAGGAAGGAGTTACAGGTGGTACAGGAGTCTCAGGACCAACACCACCAGGTTCAGGAACAGTTATCACCCCTCAACCATCAGGAAGGAGACACAGGAGCCTCAGGACCCACACCACCAGGTTCAGGAACAGTAATTACCCCTCAACCATCAGGAAGGAGGTACAGGAGCCTCAGGACCCACACCACCAGGTTCAGGGACAGTTATCACCCCTCAACCATCAGGAAGGAGACACAGGAGACTCAGGACCCACACCACCAGGTTCAGGAACAGTAATTACCCCTCAACCATCAGGAAGGAGGTACAGGAGCCTCAGGACCCACACCACCAGGTTCAGGGACAGCTATTACCCCTCATCCATCAGAAAGGAGGTACAGGAGCCTCAGGGCCCACACCACCAGGTTCAGGAACAGTTTTTACCCCTCAACCATCAGGAAGGAGGTACAGGAGCCTCAGGACCCACACCACCAGGTTCAGGAACAGTTATCACCCCTCAACCATCAGGAAGGAGGTACAGGAGCCTCAGGACCCACACCAGCAGGTTCAGGGATAGTTATTACCCCTCAGCCATCAGGAAGGAGGTACAGGAGCCTCAGGACCCACACCAGCAGGTTCAGGGATAGTTATTACCCCTCAGCCATCAGGAAGGAGGTACAGGAGCCTCAGGACCCACACCACCAGGCTCAGGAACAGTTATCACCCCTCAACCATCAGGAAGGAGGTACAGGAGCCTCAGGACCAACACCACCAGGTTCAGGAACAGTTAACCATCAGGAGGGAGACACAGGAGCCTCAGGACCCACACCACCAGGTTCAGGTACAGTTATTACCCCTCAACCATCAGGAAGGAGGTATAGGAGCCTCAGGACCCACACCACCAGGTTCAGGTACAGTTATTACCCCTCAACCATCAGGAAAGAGGTACAGGAGCCTCAGGAACCACACCACCAGGTTCAGGAACAATTATTACCCCTCAACCATCAGGAAGGAGGTACAGGAGCCTTAGGATCCACACTACCAGGTTCAGGGACAGTTATTACCCCTCAACCATAAGGAAGGAGTTACAGGAGGTACAGGAGCCTCAGGACCCACACCACCAGGTTCAGGGACAGTTATTACCCCTCAACCATCAGGAAAGAGGTACAGGAGCCTCAGGACCCACACCACCAGGTTCAGGAACAGTTATTACCCCTCAACCATCAGGAAGGAGGTACAGGAGCCTTAAGATCCACACCACCAGGTTCAGGGACAGTTATTACCCCTCAACCATAAGGAAGGAGTTACAGGAGATACAGGAGCCTCAGGACCCACACCACCAGGTTCAGGGACAGTTATTACCCCTCAACCATCAGGAAGGAGGTACAGGAGCCTCAGGACCCACACCAGCAGGTTCAGGGATAGTTATTACCCCTCAGCCATCAGGAAGGAGGTACAGGAGCCTCAGGACCCACACCACCAGGTTCAGGTACAGTTATTACCCCTCAGCCATCAGGAAGGAGGTACAGGAGTCTCAGGACCAACACCACCAGGTTCAGGAACAGTTATTACCCCTCAACCATCAGGAAAGAGGTACTGGAGGTACAGGAGCCTCAGGACCCACACCACCAGGTTCAGGGACAGTTATTACCCCTCAACCATCAGGAAGGAGGTACAGGAGCCTCAGGACCAGCACCACCAGGTTCAGGAACAGTTAACCATCAGGAGGGAGACACAGGAGCCTCAGGACCCACACCACCAGGTTCAGGTACAGTTATTACCCCTCAACCATCAGGATGGTGGTATAGGAGCCTCAGGACCCACACCACCAGGTTCAGGTACAGTTATTACCCCTCGGCCATCAGGAAGGAGGTACAGGAGTCTCAGGACCAACACCACCAGGTTCAGGAACAGTTATTACCCCTCAACCATCAGGAAAGAGGTACAGGAGCCTCAGGACCCACACCACCAGGTTCAGGAACAGTTATTACCCCTCAACCATCAGGAAGGAGGTACAGGAGCCTTAAGATCCACACCACCAGGTTCAGGGACAGTTATTACCCCTCAACCATAAGGAAGGAGTTACAGGAGATACAGGAGCCTCAGGACCCACACCACCAGGTTCAGGGACAGTTATTACCCCTCAACCATCAGGAAGGAGGTACAGGAGCCTCAGGACCCACACCAGCAGGTTCAGGGATAGTTATTACCCCTCAGCCATCAGGAAGGAGGTACAGGAGCCTCAGGACCCACACCAGCAGGTTCAGGGATAGTTATTACCCCTCAACCATCAGGAAGGAGGTACAGGAGCCTCAGGACCCACACCACCAGGTTCAGGAACAGTTATTACCCCTCAACCATCAGGAAGGAGGTACTGGAGCCTCAGGACCCACACCACCAGGTTCAGGGACAGTTATTACCCATCAACCATCAGGAAGGAGGTACAGGAGCCTTAGGATCCACACCACCAGATTCAGGGACAGTTATTACCCCTCAACCATCAGGAAGGAGGTACAGGAGCCTCAGGACCCACACCAGCAGGTTCAGGTACAGTTATTACCCCTCAACCATCAGGAAGGAGGTACAGGAGTCTCAGGACCAACACCACCAGGTTCAGGAACAGTTATCACCCCTCAACCATCAGGAAGGAGGTACAGGAGCCTCAGGACCCACACCACCAGGTTCAGGTACAGTTATTACCCCTCAGCCATCAGGAAGGAGGTACAGGAGCCTCAGGACCCACACCAGCAGGTTCAGGGATAGTTATTACCCCTCAACCATCAGGAAGGAGGTACAGGAGCCTCAGGACCCACACCACCAGGCTCAGGAACAGTTATTACCCCTCAACCATCAGGAAGGAGGTACAGGAGCCTCAGGACCCATACCACCAGGCTCAGGAACAGTTATCACCCCTCAACCATCAGGAAGGAGGTACAGGAGCCTCAGGACCCACACCACCAGGTTCAGGAACAGTTAACCATCAGGAGGGATTCACAGTTGCCTCAGGACCCACACCAGCAGGTTAAGGGATAGTTATTACCCCTCAGCCATCAGGAAGGAGGTACAGGAGTCTCAGGACCAACACCACCAGGTTCAGGAACAGTTATTACCCCTCAACCATCAGGAAAGAGGTACAGGAGCCTTCGGATCCACACCACCAGGTTCAGGGACAGTTATTACCCCTCAACCATAAGGAAGGAGTTACAGGCGGTACAGGAGCCTCAGGACCCACACCAGCAGGTTAAGGGATAGTTATTACCCCTCAGCCATCAGGAAGGAGGTACAGGAGCCTCAGGACCCACACCAGCCGGTTCAAGGATAGTTATTACCCCTCAACCATCAGGAAGGAGGTACAGGAGCCTCAGGACCCACACCACCAGGTTCAGGAACAGTTATTACTCCTCAACCATCAGGAGGGAGACACAGGAGCCTCAGGACCCAAACCACCAGGTTCAGGGACAGTTACCACCTCTCAACCATAAGGAAGGAGGTAAAGGAGCCTCAGGACCCACACCACCAGGTTCAGGGACAGTTATTACCCCTCAACCATCAGGAGGGAGACACAGGAGCCTCAGGACCCACACCACCAGGTTCAGGGACAGTTATCACCCCTCAACCATCAGGAAGGAGGTACAGGAGCCTCAGGACCCACACCACCAGGTTCAGGGACAGTTATTACCCCTCAACCATCAGGAGGGAGACACAGGAGCCTCAGGACCCACACCACCAGGTTCAGGGACAGTTATTACCACTCAGCCATCATGAAGGAGGTAAAGGAGCCTCAGGACCCACACCACCAGGTTCAGGGACAGTTATTACCCCTCAACCATCAGGAGGGAGACACAGGAGCCTCAGGACCCAAACCACCAGGTTCAGGGACAGTTACCACCTCTCAACCATCAGGAAGGAGGTAAAGGAGCCTCAGGACCCACACCACCAGGTTCAGGGACAGTTATTACCCCTCAACCATCAGGAAGGAGGTACAGGAGCCTCAGGACCCACACCACCAGGTTCAGGGACAGTTATTACCCCTCAACCATCAGGAGGGAGACACAGGAGCCTCAGGACCCACACCACCAGGTTCAGGGACAGTTATCACCCCTCAACCATCAGGCCCTTAAACGCGAGTGGATAACTACACTCAACTTCACTCACCCATCACTGAACAGTTCCCACAACCTGCTGACTCACTTTCAAGGACTCTTCACCTCATGTTCTCTATATTTATTGCCTATTTATTCATTATTATAATGTCTCTCTCTTTTTTTTATTTTGTAATTGCACAGTTGAATCTTGCACGTTAGTTATTTCGGCGTGCGGAGGGCAGCTTGGGACGGTTGGGGGTGCGGTCCCGGGCCGATGGGGAGCGGGCTGTCTCAATGGCTCCGCACGGACGGTGCGGGCCCTGCATATCAACACGATAAAGTCAGCTGAAGTGGCGTGTCGGGGGGTTGGGGCAACCAAGCCAGCTAGCGTCCCGGGACTTCCAAACAATCTGCCTAACCTGCGTTGTTTATATATTTTAGTGTGTGCGCCTGGTTCACCCGGTCGGGGACGGGATGGTCTGCTGCAGACCGCAAGTACTTACTTTCCTTTCGCCTTTGATGACACTCCTCCGAGTGTCACCCGAAAGTCTACTTGTGGTTCAGTGGGAATTCTTTGGCGGCAGTCAACAACAAATTGCAGAGACTGAGGTTTTGGGGCGGTATTCCTGGGGAGGAGAACTTTTCTGTTGCTTTGCTGCACACACATAAAATCATACACACACACACACACACACACACGCACACACGCACACGCACACGCACACACACACACACACACACACACAGACACACACAGACTCACACACACACACACACACACAGACACACACAGACACACACACACACACACACACACACACACACAGACACACAGACACACACACACACACACAGACACACACACTCACACATACAGACACACACACACACACACACACACACACAATGCTGGAGGAACTCAGCAGGTCAGGCAGCGTCTATGGAGAGGAATAAACACAAGAGATTCTGCAGATGCTGGAAATCCAGAGTAACATACACACACACACGCACACACACACGCACGCATGCACGCACGCACACACACAAACACACACACACACACAATGCTGGAGGTCGGAGAGAGGAATAAACAATCAATATTTCTGGACACATGCCTTCTTCCTCCTGCTGGAGAGGAACGGGAGAGAAGCCAAAATAATACAGTGGGGAAGATGATAGGTGAAACCAGCTGAGGGGGGAGGTGGATGAGTTGGTGAGGGAGATGATGTGAGAAGCTTTCGAGGTGATGGGTGGGGAAGGTAAAGGGTTGGAGAGGAAGGAATCTGATAGGAGAGGAGAGTGGACCGTGGGAGAAAGGGAAGGAGGAGGGACACCAGGGGGAGGTGATTGGTGGGGAAGGTAAAGGGCTGGAGAGGAAGGAATCTGACAGGAGAGGAGAGTGGACCGTGGGAGAAAGGGAAGGAGGAGGGACACCAGGGGGAGGTGATGGGTGGGAAAGGTAAAGGGCTGGAGAGGAAGGAATCTGATAGGAGAGGAGAGTGGACCGTGGGAGAAAGGGAAGGAGGAGGGACACCAGGGGGAGGTGATGGGTGGGGAAGGTAAAGGGCTGGAGAGGAAGGAATCTGACAGGAGTGGACCGTGGGAGAAAGGGAAGGAGGAGGGACACCAGGGGTAGGTGACGGGTGGGGAAGGTAAAGGGCTGGAGAGGAAGGAATCTGATAGGAGAGGAGAGTGGACCGTGTGAGAAAGGGAAGGAGGAGGGACACCAGGGGGAGGTGATGGGTGGGAAAGGTAAAGGGCTGGAGAGGAAGGAATCTGACAGGAGAGGAGAGTGGACCGTGGGAGAAAGGGAAGGAGGAGGGACACCAGGGGGAGGTGATGGGTGGGAAAGGTAAAGGTCTGGAGAGGAAGGAATCTGACAGGAGAGGAGAGTGGACCGTGGGAGAAAGGGAAGGAGGAGGGACACCAGGTGGAGGGGGGGGGGGGTGGGAGAGGTAAAGGGCTGGAGAGGAAGGAATCTGATAGGAGAGGAGAGTGGACTGTGGGAGAAAGGGAAGGAGGAGGGACACCAGGGAGAGGTGACGGGTGGGAAAGGTAAAGGACTGTAGAGGAAGGAATCTGATAGGAGAGGAGAGTGGACCGTGGGAGAAAGGGAAGGAGGAGGGACACCAGGGGGAGGTGATGGGTGGGAGAGGGAAAGGACTGGAGAGGAAGGAATCTGATAGGAGAGGAGAGTGGACTGTGGGAGAAGGGGAAGGAGGAGGGACACCAGGGGGAGGTGATGTGTGGGAAAGGTAAAGAACTGGAGAGGAAGGAATCTGATAGGAGAGGAGAGTGGACCGTGGGAGAAAGGGAAGGAGGAGGGACTCCAGGGGGAGGTGATGGGTGGGGAAGGTAAAGGGTTGGAGAGGAAGGAATCTAACAGGAGAGGAGAGTGGACCGTGGGAGAAAGGGAAGGAGGAGGGACACCAGGGGGAGGTGATGGGTGGGAAAGGTAAAGGTCTGGAGAGGAAGGAATCTGACAGAACAGGAGAGTGGACCGTGAGAGAAAGGGAAGGAGGAGGGACACCAGGGGGAGGTGACGGGTGGGAAAGGTAAAGGGCTGGAGAGGAAGGAATCTGATAGGAGAGGAGAGTGGACCGTGGGAGAAAGGGAAGGAGGAGGGACACCAGGGGGAGGTGATGGGTGGGGAAGGTAAAGGGCTGGAGAGGAAGGAATCTGACAGGAGAGGAGAGTGGACCGTGGGAGAAAGGGAAGGAGGAGGGACACCAGGTGGAGGGGGGGGGGTGGGAGAGGTAAAGGGCTGGAGAGGAAGGAATCTGATAGGAGCGGAGAGTGGACCGTGGGAGAAAGGGAAGGAGGAGGGACACCAGGGGGAGGTGATGGGTGGGGAAGGTAAAGGGATGGAGAGGAAGGAATCTAACAGGAGAGGAGAGTGGACCGTGGGAGAAAGGGAAGGAGGAGGGACACCAGGGGGAGGTGATGGGTGGGAAAGGTAAAGGGCTGGAGAGGAAGGAATCTGATAGGAGAGGAGAGTGGACCGTGGGAGAAAGGGAAGGAGGAGGGACACCAGGGGGAGGTGATGGGTGGGGAAGGTAAAGGGCTGGAGAGGAAGGAATCTGACAGGAGTGGACCGTGGGAGAAAGGGAAGGAGGAGGGACACCAGGGGTAGGTGACGGGTGGGGAAGGTAAAGGGCTGGAGAGGAAGGAATCTGATAGGAGAGGAGAGTGGACCGTGTGAGAAAGGGAAGGAGGAGGGACACCAGGGGGAGGTGATGGGTGGGAAAGGTAAAGGGCTGGAGAGGAAGGAATCTGACAGGAGAGGAGAGTGGACCGTGGGAGAAAGGGAAGGAGGAGGGACACCAGGGGGAGGTGATGGTTGGGAAAGGTAAAGGTCTGGAGAGGAAGGAATCTGACAGGAGAGGAGAGTGGACCGTGGGAGAAAGGGAAGGAGGAGGGACACCAGGTGGAGGGGGGGGGGGGGTGGGAGAGGTAAAGGGCTGGAGAGGAAGGAATCTGATAGGAGAGGAGAGTGGACTGTGGGAGAAAGGGAAGGAGGAGGGACACCAGGGAGAGGTGACGGGTGGGAAAGGTAAAGGACTGTAGAGGAAGGAATCTGATAGGAGAGGAGAGTGGACCGTGGGAGAAAGGGAAGGAGGAGGGACACCAGGGGGAGGTGATGGGTGGGAGAGGGAAAGGACTGGAGAGGAAGGAATCTGATAGGAGAGGAGAGTGGACTGTGGGAGAAGGGGAAGGAGGAGGGACACCAGGGGGAGGTGATGTGTGGGAAAGGTAAAGAACTGGAGAGGAAGGAATCTGATAGGAGAGGAGAGTGGACCGTGGGAGAAAGGGAAGGAGGAGGGACACCAGGGGGAGGTGATGGGTGGGGAAGGTAAAGGGTTGGAGAGGAAGGAATCTAACAGGAGAGGAGAGTGGACCGTGGGAGAAAGGGAAGGAGGAGGGACACCAGGGGGAGGTGATGGGTGGGAAAGGTAAAGGTCTGGAGAGGAAGGAATCTGACAGAACAGGAGAGTGGACCGTGAGAGAAAGGGAAGGAGGAGGGACACCAGGGGGAGGTGACGGGTGGGAAAGGTAAAGGGCTGGAGAGGAAGGAATCTGATAGGAGAGGAGAGTGGACCGTGGGAGAAAGGGAAGGAGGAGGGACACCAGGGGGAGGTGATGGGTGGGGAAGGTAAAGGGCTGGAGAGGAAGGAATCTGACAGGAGAGGAGAGTGGACCGTGGGAGAAAGGGAAGGAGGAGGGACACCAGGTGGAGGGGGGGGGGGGTGGGAGAGGTAAAGGGCTGGAGAGGAAGGAATCTGATAGGAGCGGAGAGTGGACCGTGGGAGAAAGGGAAGGAGGAGGGACACCAGGGGGAGGTGATGGGTGGGGAAGGTAAAGGGATGGAGAGGAAGGAATCTAACAGGAGAGGAGAGTGGACCGTGGGAGAAAGGGAAGGAGGAGGGACACCAGGGGGAGGTGATGGGTGGGAAAGGTAAAGGGCTGGAGAGGAAGGAATCTGATAGGAGAGGAGAGTGGACCGTGGGAGAAAGGGAAGGAGGAGGGACACCAGGGGGAGGTGATGGGTGGGGAAGGTAAAGGGCTGGAGAGGAAGGAATCTGACAGGAGAGGAGAGTGGACCGTGGGAGAAAGGGAAGGAGGAGGGACACCAGGGGGAGGTGATGGGTGGGAAAGGTAAAGGTCTGGAGAGGAAGGAATCTGACAGGAGAGGAGAGTGGACCGTGGGAGAAAGGGAAGGAGGAGGGACACCAGGTGGAGGGGGGGGGGTGGGAGAGGTAAAGGGCTGGAGAGGAAGGAATCTGATAGGAGAGTAGAGTGGACTGTGGGAGAAAGGGAAGGAGGAGGGACACCAGGGGGAGGTGACGGGTGGGAAAGGTAAAGGACTGGAGAGGAAGGAATCTGATAGGAGAGGAGAGTGGACCGTGGGAGAAAGGGAAGGAGGAGGGACACCAGGGGGAGGTGATGGGTGGGAGAGGGAAAGGACTGGAGAGGAAGGAATCTGATAGGAGAGGAGAGTGGACTGTGGGAGAAGGGGAAGGAGGAGGGACACCAGGGGGAGGTGATGTGTGGGAAAGGTAAAGGACTGGAGAGGAAGGAATCTGATAGGAGAGGAGAGTGGACCGTGGGAGAAAGGGAAGGAGGAGGGAGACCAGGGGGAGGTGATGGGTGGGGAAGGTAAAGGGATGGAGAGGAAGGAATCTAACAGGAGAGGAGAGTGGACCGTGGGAGAAAGGGAAGGAGGAGGGACACCAGGGGGAGGTGATGGGTGGGAAAGGTAAAGGTCTGGAGAGGAAGGAATCTGACAGAACAGGAGAGTGGACCGTGAGAGAAAGGGAAGGAGGAGGGACACCAGGGGGAGGTGACGGGTGGGAAAGGTAAAGGGCTGGAGAGGAAGGAATCTGATAGGAGAGGAGAGTGGACCGTGGGAGAAAGGGAAGGAGGAGGGACACCAGGGGGAGGTGATGGGTGGGGAAGGTAAAGGGCTGGAGAGGAAGGAATCTGACAGGAGAGGAGAGTGGACCGTGGGAGAAAGGGAAGGAGGAGGGACACCAGGTGGAGGGGGGGGGGGTGGGAGAGGTAAAGGGCTGGAGAGGAAGGAATTTGATAGGAGCGGAGAGTGGACCGTGGGAGAAAGGGAAGGAGGAGGGACACCAGGGGGAGGTGATGGGTGGGGAAGGTAAAGGGATGGAGAGGAAGGAATCTAACAGGAGAGGAGAGTGGACCGTGGGAGAAAGGGAAGGAGGAGGGACACCAGGGGGAGGTGATGGGTGGGGAAGGTAAAGGGATGGAGAGGAAGGAATCTAACAGGAGAGGAGAGTGGACTGTGGGAGAAAGGGAAGGAGGAGGGACACCAGGGGGAGGTGACGGGTGGGAAAGGTAAAGGGCTGGAGAGGAAGGAATCTGATAGGAGAGGAGAGTGGACCGTGGGAGAAAGGGAAGGAGGAGGGACACCAGGGGGAGGTGACGGGTGGGAAAGGTAAAGGGCTGGAGAGGAAGGAATCTGATAGGAGAGGAGAGTGGACCGTGGGAGAAAGGGAAGTAGGAGGGACACCAGGGGGAGGTGACGGGTGGGAAAGGTAAAGGACTGGAGAGGAAGGAATCTGACAGAACAGGAGAGTGGACCGTGGGAGAAAGGGAAGGAGGAGGGACACCAGGGGGAGGTGACGGGTGGGAAAGGTAAAGGACTGGAGAGGAAGGAATCTGATAGGAGAGGAGAGTGGACCGTGGGAGAAAGGGAAGGAGGAGGGACACCAGGGGGAGGTGATGTGTGGGAAAGGTAAAGGTCTGGAGAGGAAGGAATCTGACAGGAGAGGAGAGTGGACCGTGGGAGAAAGGGAAGGAGGAGGGACACCAGGTGGAGGGGGGGGGGGTGGGAGAGGTAAAGGGCTGGAGAGGAAGGAATCTGATAGGAGAGGAGAGTGGACCGTGGGAGAAAGGGAAGGAGGAGGGACACCAGGGGGAGGTGATGGGTGGGGAAGGTAAAGGGATAGAGAGGAAGGAATCTAACAGGAGAGGAGAGTGGACCGTGGGAGAAAGGGAAGGAGGAGGGACACCAGGGGGAGGTGATGGGTGGGGAAGGTAAAGGGATGGAGAGGAAGGAATCTAACAGGAGAGGAGAGTGGACCGTGGGAGAAAGGGAAGGAGGAGGGACACCAGGGGGAGGTGACGGGTGGGAAAGGTAAAGGGCTGGAGAGGAAGGAATCTGATAGGAGAGGAGAGTGGACCGTGGGAGAAAGGGAAGGAGGAGGGACACCAGGGGGAGGTGACGGGTGGGAAAGGTAAAGGGCTGGAGAGGAAGGAATCTGATAGGAGAGGAGAGTGGACCGTGGGAGAAAGGGAAGTAGGAGGGACACCAGGGGGAGGTGACGGGTGGGAAAGGTAAAGGACTGGAGAGGAAGGAATTTGACAGAACAGGAGAGTGGACCGTGGGAGAAAGGGAAGGAGGAGGGACACCAGGTGGAGGGGGGGGGGGTGGGAGAGGTAAAGGGCTGGAGAGGAAGGAATCTGATAGGAGAGGAGAGTGGACTGTGGGAGAAAGGGAAGGAGGAGGGACACCAGGGGTAGGTGACGGGTGGGGAAGGTAAAGGGCTGGAGAGGAAGGAATCTGATAGGAGAGGAGAGTGGACCGTGTGAGAAAGGGAAGGAGGAGGGACACCAGGGGGAGGTGATGGGTGGGAAAGGTAAAGGGCTGGAGAGGAAGGAATCTGACAGGAGAGGAGAGTGGACCGTGGGAGAAAGGGAAGGAGGAGGGACACCAGGGGGAGGTGATGGGTGGGAAAGGTAAAGGTCTGGAGAGGAAGGAATCTGACAGGAGAGGAGAGTGGACCGTGGGAGAAAGGGAAGGAGGAGGGACACCAGGTGGAGGGGGGGGGGGGTGGGAGAGGTAAAGGGCTGGAGAGGAAGGAATCTGATAGGAGAGGAGAGTGGACTGTGGGAGAAAGGGAAGGAGGAGGGACACCAGGGAGAGGTGACGGGTGGGAAAGGTAAAGGACTGTAGAGGAAGGAATCTGATAGGAGAGGAGAGTGGACCGTGGGAGAAAGGGAAGGAGGAGGGACACCAGGGGGAGGTGATGGGTGGGAGAGGGAAAGGACTGGAGAGGAAGGAATCTGATAGGAGAGGAGAGTGGACTGTGGGAGAAGGGGAAGGAGGAGGGACACCAGGGGGAGGTTGATGTGTGGGAAAGGTAAAGAACTGGAGAGGAAGGAATCTGATAGGAGAGGAGAGTGGACCGTGGGAGAAAGGGAAGGAGGAGGGACACCAGGGGGAGGTGATGGGTGGGAAGGTAAAGGGTTGGAGAGGAAGGAATCTAACAGGAGAGGAGAGTGGACCGTGGGAGAAAGGGAAGGAGGAGGGACACCAGGGGGAGGTGATGGGTGGGAAAGGTAAAGGTCTGGAGAGGAAGGAATCTGACAGAACAGGAGAGTGGACCGTGAGAGAAAGGGAAGGAGGAGGGACACCAGGGGGAGGTGACGGGTGGGAAAGGTAAAGGGCTGGAGAGGAAGGAATCTGATAGGAGAGGAGAGTGGACCGTGGGAGAAAGGGAAGGAGGAGGGACACCAGGGGGAGGTGATGGGTGGGGAAGGTAAAGGGCTGGAGAGGAAGGAATCTGACAGGAGAGGAGAGTGGACCGTGGGAGAAAGGGGTGGAGGGGGGGGGGGGTGGGAGAGGTAAAGGGCTGGAGAGGAAGGAATCTGATAGGAGCGGAGAGTGGACCGTGGGAGAAAGGGAAGGAGGAGGGACACCAGGGGGAGGTGATGGGTGGGGAAGGTAAAGGGATGGAGAGGAAGGAATCTAACAGGAGAGGAGAGTGGACCGTGGGAGAAAGGGAAGGAGGAGGGACACCAGGGGGAGGTGATGGGTGGGAAAGGTAAAGGGCTGGAGAGGAAGGAATCTGATAGGAGAGGAGAGTGGACCGTGGGAGAAAGGGAAGGAGGAGGGACACCAGGGGGAGGTGATGGGTGGGGAAGGTAAAGGGCTGGAGAGGAAGGAATCTGACAGGAGTGGACCGTGGGAGAAAGGGAAGGAGGAGGGACACCAGGGGTAGGTGACGGGTGGGGAAGGTAAAGGGCTGGAGAGGAAGGAATCTGATAGGAGAGGAGAGTGGACCGTGTGAGAAAGGGAAGGAGGAGGGACACCAGGGGGAGGTGATGGGTGGGAAAGGTAAAGGGCTGGAGAGGAAGGAATCTGACAGGAGAGGAGAGTGGACCGTGGGAGAAAGGGAAGGAGGAGGGACACCAGGGGGAGGTGATGGTTGGGAAAGGTAAAGGTCTGGAGAGGAAGGAATCTGACAGGAGAGGAGAGTGGACCGTGGGAGAAAGGGAAGGAGGAGGGACACCAGGTGGAGGGGGGGGGGGGTGGGAGAGGTAAAGGGCTGGAGAGGAAGGAATCTGATAGGAGAGGAGAGTGGACTGTGGGAGAAAGGGAAGGAGGAGGGACACCAGGGAGAGGTGACGGGTGGGAAAGGTAAAGGACTGTAGAGGAAGGAATCTGATAGGAGAGGAGAGTGGACCGTGGGAGAAAGGGAAGGAGGAGGGACACCAGGGGGAGGTGATGGGTGGGAGAGGGAAAGGACTGGAGAGGAAGGAATCTGATAGGAGAGGAGAGTGGACTGTGGGAGAAGGGGAAGGAGGAGGGACACCAGGGGGAGGTGATGTGTGGGAAAGGTAAAGAACTGGAGAGGAAGGAATCTGATAGGAGAGGAGAGTGGACCGTGGGAGAAAGGGAAGGAGGAGGGACACCAGGGGGAGGTGATGGGTGGGGAAGGTAAAGGGTTGGAGAGGAAGGAATCTAACAGGAGAGGAGAGTGGACCGTGGGAGAAAGGGAAGGAGGAGGGACACCAGGGGGAGGTGATGGGTGGGAAAGGTAAAGGTCTGGAGAGGAAGGAATCTGACAGAACAGGAGAGTGGACCGTGAGAGAAAGGGAAGGAGGAGGGACACCAGGGGGAGGTGACGGGTGGGAAAGGTAAAGGGCTGGAGAGGAAGGAATCTGATAGGAGAGGAGAGTGGACCGTGGGAGAAAGGGAAGGAGGAGGGACACCAGGGGGAGGTGATGGGTGGGGAAGGTAAAGGGCTGGAGAGGAAGGAATCTGACAGGAGAGGAGAGTGGACCGTGGGAGAAAGGGAAGGAGGAGGGACACCAGGTGGAGGGGGGGGGGGTGGGAGAGGTAAAGGGCTGGAGAGGAAGGAATCTGATAGGAGCGGAGAGTGGACCGTGGGAGAAAGGGAAGGAGGAGGGACACCAGGGGGAGGTGATGGGTGGGGAAGGTAAAGGGATGGAGAGGAAGGAATCTAACAGGAGAGGAGAGTGGACCGTGGGAGAAAGGGAAGGAGGAGGGACACCAGGGGGAGGTGATGGGTGGGAAAGGTAAAGGGCTGGAGAGGAAGGAATCTGATAGGAGAGGAGAGTGGACCGTGGGAGAAAGGGAAGGAGGAGGGACACCAGGGGGAGGTGATGGGTGGGGAAGGTAAAGGGCTGGAGAGGAAGGAATCTGACAGGAGAGGAGAGTGGACCGTGGGAGAAAGGGAAGGAGGAGGGACACCAGGGGTAGGTGACGGGTGGGGAAGGTAAAGGGCTGGAGAGGAAGGAATCTGATAGGAGAGGAGAGTGGACCGTGTGAGAAAGGGAAGGAGGAGGGACACCAGGGGGAGGTGATGGGTGGGAAAGGTAAAGGGCTGGAGAGGAAGGAATCTGACAGGAGAGGAGAGTGGACCGTGGGAGAAAGGGAAGGAGGAGGGACACCAGGGGGAGGTGATGGGTGGGAAAGGTAAAGGTCTGGAGAGGAAGGAATCTGACAGGAGAGGAGAGTGGACCGTGGGAGAAAGGGAAGGAGGAGGGACACCAGGTGGAGGGGGGGGGGTGGGAGAGGTAAAGGGCTGGAGAGGAAGGAATCTGATAGGAGAGGAGAGTGGACTGTGGGAGAAAGGGAAGGAGGAGGGACACCAGGGGGAGGTGACGGGTGGGAAAGGTAAAGGACTGGAGAGGAAGGAATCTGATAGGAGAGGAGAGTGGACCGTGGGAGAAAGGGAAGGAGGAGGGACACCAGGGGGAGGTGATGGGTGGGAGAGGGAAAGGACTGGAGAGGAAGGAATCTGATAGGAGAGGAGAGTGGACTGTGGGAGAAGGGGAAGGAGGAGGGACACCAGGGGGAGGTGATGTGTGGGAAAGGTAAAGGACTGGAGAGGAAGGAATCTGATAGGAGAGGAGAGTGGACCGTGGGAGAAAGGGAAGGAGGAGGGAGACCAGGGGGAGGTGATGGGTGGGGAAGGTAAAGGGATGGAGAGGAAGGAATCTAACAGGAGAGGAGAGTGGACCGTGGGAGAAAGGGAAGGAGGAGGGACACCAGGGGGAGGTGATGGGTGGGAAAGGTAAAGGTCTGGAGAGGAAGGAATCTGACAGAACAGGAGAGTGGACCGTGAGAGAAAGGGAAGGAGGAGGGACACCAGGGGGAGGTGACGGGTGGGAAAGGTAAAGGGCTGGAGAGGAAGGAATCTGATAGGAGAGGAGAGTGGACCGTGGGAGAAAGGGAAGGAGGAGGGACACCAGGGGGAGGTGATGGGTGGGGAAGGTAAAGGGCTGGAGAGGAAGGAATCTGACAGGAGAGGAGAGTGGACCGTGGGAGAAAGGGAAGGAGGAGGGACACCAGGTGGAGGGGGGGGGGTGGGAGAGGTAAAGGGCTGGAGAGGAAGGAATTTGATAGGAGCGGAGAGTGGACCGTGGGAGAAAGGGAAGGAGGAGGGACACCAGGGGGAGGTGATGGGTGGGGAAGGTAAAGGGATGGAGAGGAAGGAATCTAACAGGAGAGGAGAGTGGACCGTGGGAGAAAGGGAAGGAGGAGGGACACCAGGGGGAGGTGATGGGTGGGGAAGGTAAAGGGATGGAGAGGAAGGAATCTAACAGGAGAGGAGAGTGGACTGTGGAGAAAGGGAAGGAGGAGGGACACCAGGGGGAGGTGACGGGTGGGAAAGGTAAAGGGCTGGAGAGGAAGGAATCTGATAGGAGAGGAGAGTGGACCGTGGGAGAAAGGGAAGGAGGAGGGACACCAGGGGGAGGTGATGGGTGGGGAAGGTAAAGGGCTGGAGAGGAAGGAATCTGACAGGAGAGGAGAGTGGACCGTGGGAGAAAGGGAAGGAGGAGGGACACCAGGTGGAGGGGGGGGGGTGGGAGAGGTAAAGGGCTGGAGAGGAAGGAATTTGATAGGAGCGGAGAGTGGACCGTGGGAGAAAGGGAAGGAGGAGGGACACCAGGGGGAGGTGATGGGTGGGGAAGGTAAAGGGATGGAGAGGAAGGAATCTAACAGGAGAGGAGAGTGGACCGTGGGAGAAAGGGAAGGAGGAGGGACACCAGGGGGAGGTGATGGGTGGGGAAGGTAAAGGGATGGAGAGGAAGGAATCTAACAGGAGAGGAGAGTGGACTGTGGGAGAAAGGGAAGGAGGAGGGACACCAGGGGGAGGTGACGGGTGGGAAAGGTAAAGGGCTGGAGAGGAAGGAATCTGATAGGAGAGGAGAGTGGACCGTGGGAGAAAGGGAAGGAGGAGGGACACCAGGGGGAGGTGACGGGTGGGAAAGGTAAAGGGCTGGAGAGGAAGGAATCTGATAGGAGAGGAGAGTGGACCGTGGGAGAAAGGGAAGTAGGAGGGACACCAGGGGGAGGTGACGGGTGGGAAAGGTAAAGGACTGGAGAGGAAGGAATCTGACAGAACAGGAGAGTGGACCGTGGGAGAAAGGGAAGGAGGAGGGACACCAGGGGGAGGTGACGGGTGGGAAAGGTAAAGGACTGGAGAGGAAGGAATCTGATAGGAGAGGAGAGTGGACCGTGGGAGAAAGGGAAGGAGGAGGGACACCAGGGGGAGGTGATGTGTGGGAAAGGTAAAGGTCTGGAGAGGAAGGAATCTGACAGGAGAGGAGAGTGGACCGTGGGAGAAAGGGAAGGAGGAGGGACACCAGGTGGAGGGGGGGGGGGGTGGGAGAGGTAAAGGGCTGGAGAGGAAGGAATCTGATAGGAGAGGAGAGTGGACCGTGGGAGAAAGGGAAGGAGGAGGGACACCAGGGGGAGGTGATGGGTGGGGAAGGTAAAGGGATAGAGAGGAAGGAATCTAACAGGAGAGGAGAGTGGACCGTGGGAGAAAGGGAAGGAGGAGGGACACCAGGGGGAGGTGATGGGTGGGGAAGGTAAAGGGATGGAGAGGAAGGAATCTAACAGGAGAGGAGAGTGGACCGTGGGAGAAAGGGAAGGAGGAGGGACACCAGGGGGAGGTGACGGGTGGGAAAGGTAAAGGGCTGGAGAGGAAGGAATCTGATAGGAGAGGAGAGTGGACCGTGGGAGAAAGGGAAGGAGGAGGGACACCAGGGGGAGGTGACGGGTGGGAAAGGTAAAGGGCTGGAGAGGAAGGAATCTGATAGGAGAGGAGAGTGGACCGTGGGAGAAAGGGAAGTAGGAGGGACACCAGGGGGAGGTGACGGGTGGGAAAGGTAAAGGACTGGAGAGGAAGGAATTTGACAGAACAGGAGAGTGGACCGTGGGAGAAAGGGAAGGAGGAGGGACACCAGGGGGAGGTGACGGGTGGGAAAGGTAAAGGACTGGAGAGGAAGGAATCTGATAGGAGAGGAGAGTGGTCCATGGGAGAAAGGGAAGGAGGAGGGACACCAGGGGGAGGTGATGGGTGGGGAAGGTAAAGGGCTGGAGAGGAAGGAATCTGACAGGAGAGGAGAGTGGACCGTGGGAGAAAGGGAAGGAGGAGGGACACCAGGGGGAGGTGATGTGTGGGAAAGGTAAAGGTCTGGAGAGGAAGGAATCTGACAGAACAGGAGAGTGGACCGTGGGAGAAAGGGAAGGAGGAGGGACACCAGGGGGAGGTGACGGGTGGGAAAGGTAAAGGACTGGAGAGGAAGGAATCTGATAGGAGAGGAGAGTGGACCGTGGGAGAAAGGGAAGGAGGAGGGACACCAGGGGGCGGTGATGTGTGGGAAAGGTAAAGGTCTGGAGAGGAAGGAATCTGACAGAACAGGAGAGTGGACCGTGGGAGAAAGGGAAGGAGGAGGGACACCAGGGGGAGGTGACGGGTGGGAAAGGTAAAGGGCTGGAGAGGAAGGAATCTGACAGGAGAGGAGAGTGGACCGTGGGAGAAAGGGAAGGAGGAGGGACACCAGGGGGAGGTGACGGGTGGGAAAGGTAAAGGACTGGAGAGGAAGGAATCTGATAGGAGAGGAGAGTGGACCGTGGGAGAAAGGGAAGGAGGAGGGACACCAGGGGGGGGTGATGTGTGGGTGAGGAGCAGAGCTAAGAGGGCGGAATGGGAACATGAAATAGAGGACAGCACAACTACCAGAAGTTGGAGGAATCAATGTCCGTGCCGTCAGGTTTCTGTAAAGTGCCTGTGTAGAAAGATTCACACTTGGACCGTGATATACAGAAGACGCACCACTGTTCACAGCAGGCCCGAGGTGAGGGGACAAGCGGCTGTGGAATCTGGAATCTGGAGCAACAGTCGATCTGCTTTACAAAATCAACCAGCAGGGCCGCCCACCTACTTAAGCCGACCCTGAGCACTGGGCAACTGGCAACGACCGATTATCCGACTGACCGCCTCGTCTTCGGGACGCGGAAGGTTACCGAAGCACCCGGAGGGATCTCGGGGGCGGGCGGGCAAGCTTCTTGCAGAGGGTGGCGGGGTTTGCTCTCCTGGCCACCGCGCCCTGAGCTGCGACAGCATCACGCTGACCGCCGCACTGCCGAGCCGCCAAGGATCCACAGCGGTCGTCACGGGCCGGGATTCACCCGAGAACGGGGAAACACAGTCCAATCAGTACCAGGACTGGCAGTGCGAAAAAGGGGACAACTTGTGCCAAATATCAAAAAGAAATACGCTAAGTAAAGTTTAAGACCATAAGACACAAGAGCAGAATTAGGCCATTTGGCCCATCGAGTCTGCTCCGCCATTCAATCATGGCCGATCCATTTTCCCCCTCAGCCCCAATCTCCGCCCCTCTCCCCTGTAACCCTGACCAATTTATCAACCCCTGCCTTGAATATACCCAATGAGCTGGCCTCCACAGCTGCCTGTGGCAACAAATTTCACAGATTCTCAGAACATTAGGTTCACTGGGTTGATTCCAGAGATGAGGAGGGGGTAGACCATGAGGACAGATTGAGTCATCTGGGACTGCACTCGCTGGAATTCAGGAGGATGAGAGGGGATCTTACGGAAACATCTAAAATTATGAAAGGGATGGATAAGAGAGAGGCAGGAAAGTTGTTTCCACTGGTCGGTGAGACTAGAATGAGGGGACGTTGCCTCAGGATTCAGGGGGAGCAGATTTAGGATGGGGATGAAGAGGAACTGCTTTTCCCAGAGAGTGGTGAATCTGTGGAATTCTCTGCCCAGTGAGGCAGTGGAGGCTGCCTCAGTAAATATATTCAAGACAAGGTCGGATAGGTTTTTGCACAGGAGGGGGATTAAGGGTGATGGGGGAAAGGCAGGTAGGTGGAGATGAGTCCGTGGTCAGGTCAGCCATGATCTGATTGAATGGTGGAGCAGGCTCGATGGGCCGAATGGCCGACTCCTGCTCCTGTTTCTCGTGCTCTTACGTTCTAAGCGTCAACAATTCTTTGCTCCCATAAATGTTACTCAGCTCAGTAAGTTCCTCCAGGGTCTGATACTCACTGTGATAATGGAGGACAATTGGCCCACAACCTGAGGGGTAAGTGACCCCCCCCCAGCTCCTGCCAAGGACAGGGGCTCACTGAAACCTCCTTCTTCCTCCGGCCGGCTGGACAAGCGATTGGCGAGGGCGGGAAGGGGCTACTCTAAGCAGGGTAGTGGAAAAGCCCGGGCAGGAGAGGCTGACCGGGAGAGAGGTAGGTGCGTTGCGGTTGGGAGAGTCTCAGATAGAAGTTACTGGGGCAGGGGTTGGTGGAGACCGCTGCATTGTAGAGGAGAGAGCAGGAGGGGTAAGGAGATAAATAGGAATTAGTGGAGATTGAGGGAATTGGAGGTGACTAACGTGACATGTAGCTGAAATCAAATGCGAAACGCATTGGGATATAAGATAAAACTTTACATAAGAAATAGGAGCAGGGGTCGGCCATTCGGCCCGTCGAGCCTGCTCCGCCGTTCAATCAGATCATGGCTGACCTGACCACGGACTCATCTCCACCTCCCTGCCTTTCCCCCATCACCCTTAATCCCCCTCCTGTGCAAAAACCTATCCGACCTTGTCTTAAATATATTTACCGAGGCAGCCTCCACAGCCTCACTGGGCAGAGAATTCCACAGATTCGCCACCCTCTGGGAAAAGCAATTCTTCCTAATCTCCATCCTAAATCTACTCCCCCTGAATCCTGAGGCTGTGCCCCCTAGCTCTAGTCTCACCTACCAGGGGAAACAACTTTCCTGCCTCCGTCTTATCTGTCCCTCGCATGACTTTACACGTTTCTATGAGATCTCCCCCAATGAATGAACTTCACTTGTCCCGAAGGAAGTCAGCGTTGCAAGGTAGCTCAGTCAGAAATGCATACTTCAGAATACAGAATGAAATGTAAGCATCGAGGCACAGGGAAAAAAAAACACAAAGAAAACTAACAGAGCGAAATACAGATGCGCAGAGAAACCGTGTATTTGAATACTTCAGGAGGAGGAGTCGTGGCGTCTTAGAGCCATAGGGAAAAATGAGATGGGGCAACCTCTGCCTACTTTTTGCTGTTGTGTCTGGCTGAGCTCGATTTAGTCTGCCCAGATGAAATAAAATATAGGAAATAAAACGGCTTAAAGGCACTGACCTGTCCTTGGCGAATCTCTGCATCCAACTCTTCCTGCTCTTTTGGCAAAGCAGGAGTTATCTCGGACACAAGTTGCTAATTCCTCGTACGAAGGTTAAATAAAGGGCGAATCTGTGCTTCTGTGATATCATTCTGGAGGGACGTTGTCTCATTTTTAAACTGCATTGCATTTTGGTTTCTAAATGGCAATAAACTGAATCTGAAACAAAATATTAATCTAATAGTATATAATAAAGAAAAGGATAATTAATTCTCCTCTTATATATAAAAAGAAAAAAAAAGAGATAAAGGAACTTTTATAATTGACATAAACAGAAATAAAAAAAAACCCAAAACATAAAAAAAACAATTAAAAATAGAACTGGGCAGCTCAAGCTGAGAGTGAAAACCAAAAACTAAACCAAGGAAAAACTTTCTGATCAAATCCAAAAAATTCATAAAAGTAACTGGAAGTATGAAAATATTGAATAAAGGGTCACCAAGTTTCCTCAAATTTAGAGGACGTATCAAATGTCCGACTTCTCATTTTCTCTAAATTTAAACAGGACATGATGGAGCAGAGCCAATGAATAACAGTAGCTGGATTAGAATCCTTCCATTTAAGCAAAATGGCTCTCCCAGCCAATACAGTTGTAAAAGCCACCATCCGTCAAGCGAATAGCAGGAATATCTCCTGCTTCCAAAGGAATGATCCCAAAGATTGCTGTAAATTCAGTTGTAGATCCAAATTCGGAAACTTGGACAAAGTTTTGAAGACTTCTTTCTGGGACTTCGTTCTCTAACTTGATGCAAGACCAGACCACACGTGTTAAAGCAGCCACCTCAATATTACCTCTATCGCAAATAGGATTAACATTAGAGAAAAAAAAATACGGGCTAATTTGTCCTTTGACACGTGCGCCCGATGCACTACCCTGACCGGTATCATGGAGTGACGGGCACAAATAGAAGAGGTATTTACCAAATGGAAAAGTCACTGGAGAGACACCAAAGCTGGTGGGCAGAGGGCGTTCCATCCAACGGCTTGCTGACCCAATGTTACATGACATTTCAGATGCTGAAGGACAAAGGGCGATTCTATAGGCTCAATGTATCTACAATGCTTCCCTCGAGTAACATGCAACTTCCACACCTCCTCCTCCGCGCCCACACTCCAGGCACCCCAAAAAACAGACGTCAACCAGCACCGTCGGCTTTTCACCCAGCCGGTGTCCTCAGCTCCAGGAGGGCTGTTGTCCCGGGCTGCGGTTTATCTACAACCCCTGTTCAGGTCTGAAGGTTGGCTTGTGGGGGTTAATATTTCTGCTCCGTGAACTAACTCCAGAACAAGTTTCACTCATGCACCCACTCCCCACAGCCCAGTAAGTCCCTTACTTCTGAACTGGTATCAGGTTTAATGTCAGCGATGCGTACGTTGTGAAAGTCATTGACTTTGCAAAGATAAACTTAATGAGGAGCTGATAGACAGGAGCTATGGAGAGGCAGTCACCCCTAAGTTGTAGGAGGCAGGTAGCTGGGTGGCTGTCAGAAAAGAGAAAGAAAATCAGCAATGGAGGCACTGTTCATGTGCTCAATGTCCACGCTTATCCCACCTCCTTCCGAAAGCTGCAATTGAATCTCTCGCCACTGTTCCCTCGCCGGGAATTCAAGATCTTAACTCTTCACTCTCTTTGCTGCTGGGCTCCTGGGTCTGGCTCTCTCAGCGCGGAATCATCCCCTGCCTGAAGCGATCGCACCCACCGATATCGAACCTGTACCTTTGGCTCTGTTCCAGGTTCACTGGCCGTAACGGCGTTGCGCTGACCGCTACTGTACCATGGCCCCCCCATTCCAAAACGCGAGCCCACCGCAGACTGCAGTACAGTACAAAAGTACACAGGAAACGGGAGCAGGAGTCGGCCATTCGGCCCGTCGAGCCTCCGCCATTCAATAAGATCATGGCTGATCAGACCACGGACTCATCTCCACCTCCCTGCCTTTCCCCATCACCCTTAATCCCCCTACTCTCCAAAAATCTATCTGACCTCGTCGTAAATATATTTACTGAGGCAGCCTCCACTGCTTAATCGGGCAGAGAATTCCACAGATTCTGGAAAAAGCAGTTCCTTCGCATCTCCATCCCAAATCTTGAGGCTATGTCCCCTCGTTCTAGGCTCACCTACCAGTGGAAACAACTTTCCTGCCTTATTGATCCCTTTCATAATTTTATATGTTTCTATGAGATCTCCTCTCATTCTTCTGAATTCCAGGGAGTACAGTCCCAGGCGACTCAATCTCCCCTCACAGTCTAACCCCCTCATGTCTGGAATCAACCCGGTGAGCCTCCTCTGCACCGCCTCCAAAGCCAGTCTGTCCTTCCTCGAGTGAGGAGACCGGAACTGCACACAGTACTCCAGACGCGGCCTCACCAGTGCCCTGTACAGTTGCTGCATAACCTCCCTGCTCTTCGATTCAATCCCTCCAGCAATGAAGGCCGACATCCCACTTGCCTTCTCGATAGCCGGCTGCACCTCTGAGGACAATTTTGTGCATTTCCCTCTCATTGTTAGAAAGGACATATACTCATCTTTGAATCTGAAGATTTTAGTTCAAGATAATCACAAGATATTTTGCAGTGCTTTAAGTTCACAGCAACATATACAAAACGCTGGAGGAACTCAGCAGGTCAGGCAGAGCGTCTATGGAGAGGAATAAACACAAGAGATTCTGCAGATGCTGGAAATCCAGAGCAACACACACACACACACACACACACACACACACACACACACTCACACACATACTCACTCACACACTCACAGACACACACACACACTCACACACACACACACACACACACACATACTCACTCACACGCACACACATCACACAAACACACACACACACACTCACACACATACTCACTCACACACTCACAGACACACAAACACACTCACACACACACACACACACACACACATACTCACTCACACGCACACACATCACACAAACACACACACACACACTCACACACATACTCACTCACACACTCACAGACACACACACACTCACACACACACACACACACACACTCACTCACACACTCACACACACACACATACACATACTCACTCACACGCACACACATCACACACACACACACACACACATACACACACACTCACTCACACACTCACACACACACACACACACACACACATACTCACTCACACGCACACACATCACACAAACACACACACACACACTCACACACATACTCACTCACACACTCACAGACACACACACACTCACACAGACACACACACACACACTCACTCACACACTCACACACACACACACACACACACATACTCACTCACACGCACACACACAGATACACACTCACACACACACACACACTCACTCACACACTCACACACACACACACACACACACACATACTCACTCACACGCACACACATCACACACACACACACACACACACACACACACACACACATACAAAACGCTGGAGGAACTCAGCAGGTCAGGCAGCGTCTATGGAGAGGAATAAACAATTGACATTTTCAGCCGAGACCCTTTGGAAAGGACGGGGGCAGAAGCTAAAATAGGAAGGTTGGGGGGAGGGGAAGTAGGACAAACTAGGTTAAAGGTTAAGACAGGTGAGTGAGGGAGGGGGAAATAATGTGAGAAGCTGAGAGGTGATAGGTGGGAAAGGTAAAGGGCTGGAGAGGAAGGAATCTGATAGGAGAGGAGAGTGGACCGTGGGAGAAAGGGAAGGAGGAGGGACACCAGGGGGAGGTGATGGGTGGGAATGGTAAAGGGCTGGAGAGGAAGGAATCTGATAGGAGAGGAGAGTGGACCGTGGGAGAAAGGGAAGGAGGAGGGACACCAGGGGGAGGAGATGGGTGGGAAAGGTAAAGGGCTGGAGAGGAAGGAATCTGATAGGAGAGGAGAGTGGACCGTGGGAGAAAGGGAAGGAGGAGGGACACCAGGGGGAGGAGATGGGTGGGAAAGGTAAAGGGCTGGAGAGGAAGGAATCTGACAGGAGAGGAGAGTGGACCGTGGGAGAAAGGGAAGGAGGAGGGACACCAGGAGGAGGTGATGGGTGGGAAAGGTAAAGGGCTGGAGAGGAAGGAATCTAACAGGAGAGGAGAGTGGACCGTGGGAGAAAGGGAAGGAGGAGGGACACCAGGGGGAGGTGATGGGAGGGGATGGTAAAGGGCTGGAGAGGAAGGAATCTGATAGGAGAGGAGTGGACCGTGGGAGAAAGGGAAGGAGGAGGGACACCAGGGGGAGGTGATGGATGGGAAAGGTAAAGGGCTGGAGAGGAAGGAATCTGACAGGAGAGGAGAGTGGACCGTGGGAGAAAGGGAAGGAGGAGGGACACCAGGGGGAGGTGATGGGTGGGGAAGGTAAAGGGCTGGAGAGGAAGGAATCTGATAGGAGAGGAGAGTGGATCGTGGGAGAAAGGGAAGGAGGAGGGACACCAGGGGGAGGTGATGGGTGGGGATGGTAAAGGGCTGGAGAGGAAGGAATCTGACAGGAGAGGAGAGTGGACCGTGGGAGAAAGGGAAGGAGGAGGGACACCAGGGGGAGGTGATGGGTGGGGAAGGTAAAGGGCTGGAGAGGAAGGAATCTGATAGGAGAGGAGAGTGGATCGTGGGAGAAAGGGAAGGAGGAGGGACACCAGGGGGAGGTGATGGGTGGGGATGGTAAAGGGCTGGAGAGGAAGGAATCTGACAGGAGAGGAGAGTGGACCGTGGGAGAAAGGGAAGGAGGAGGGACACCAGGGGGAGGTGATGGGTGGGAGAGGTAAAGGGCTGGAGAGGAAGGAATCTGATAGGAGAGGAGAGTGGACCGTGGGAGAAAGGGAAGGAGGAGGGACACCGGGGGGGGGGGGTGATGGGTGGGACAGGTAAAGGGCTGGAGAGGAAGGAATCTGATCGGACAGGAGAGTGGACCGTGGGAGAAAGGGAAGGAGGAGGGACACCGGGGGGGGGGTGATGGGTGGGAAAGGTAAAGGGCTGGAGAGGAAGGAATCTGATCGGAGAGGAGGTGGGAGAAAGGGAAGGAGGTGGGTGAGGAGAAGAGGGGTCAGAGTGGGGAAGTGAAGAAAAGGGAAGGGTGAGGGGAGAAGTTAGCATAAGTCAGGGATATCGATGTTCATGCCAACAGGCTGTCACTTTGTCCAAGTAGGTGGTAAGAACCAAGTTGAACAGCTGATGGAAAGGGAAGAATTTGGGAATTTGGAATGGGGATGATGACGATGAGACCGAAAGTCATAGGAGCAGAATTAGGCCTTTTCATCATGGCTGGTCCTTTTCCCTCTCAGCCCCCAATCTCCTGCCTTCTACCCACTAACCCTGATGCCCTGAGCAATCAAGAGCCTAAACGGATAGATAAATACTCTATTGATCCCAAAATTACAGAGCCACGGTAGCATTACAAGTGTAACGATGTAGAAATATCAGCAGAGAAGTAAGAAATAATTAAAAAAAGTTACCTTCAAAATATGACGTACGAGATACACAAGTCAAACATTGCCAGATATCCAAGTTGTCACTGGTTAGATGGAAGTACAGGAATTACCATAATTTTAAACAGCCTCCACTTTCAATACACCCAGTGACTCGGCCTCCACAGCTGCCTGTGGCAATGAATTCCACAGGTTCAGCAACCTCTGGCTAAAGAAATCCTCATTCATTTCAGTTCTTAATTAATGTTTCTCTATTCTGAGGCTGCGTGCTCTGGCCTTAGACTCCCCCACCAGAGGAAACATCCTCTCCACATCTACTCTGTCTGTGTCCTCTGGTCCTAGACTCCCCCACTATAGGAAACATCCTCTCCACATCCACTCTATCTGTGTCCTCTGGTCCTAGACTCCCCCACTATAGGAAACATCCTCTCCACATCCACTCTATCTGTGCCCTCTGGTCCTAGACTCCCCCACTATAGGAAACATCCTCTCCACATCTACTCTATCTGTGTCCTCTGGTCCTAGACTCCCCCACTATAGGAAACATCCTCTCCCCATCCACTCTATCTGTGTCCTCTGGCCCTAGACTTCCCCACTATAGAAAACATCCTCTCCACACCCATTCTATCTGTGTCCTCTGGTCCTAGACTCCCCCACTGTAGGAAACATCCTCTCCACACCCACTCTATCTGTGTCCTCTGGTCCTAGACTCCCCCACTGTAGGAAACATCCTCTCCACACCCACTCTATCTGTGTCCTCTGGTCCTAGACTCCCCCACTATAGGAAACATCCTCTCCACATCCACTCTATCTGTGTCCTCTGGTCCTAGACTCCCCCACTGTAGGAAACATCCTCTCCACATCCACTCTATCTGTGTCCTCTGGTCCTAGACTCCCCCACTATAGGAAACATCCTCTCCACACCCACTCTATCTGTGTCCTCTGGTCCTAGACTCCCCCACTATAGGAAACATCCTCTCCACACCCACTCTATCTGTGTCCTCTGGTCCTAGACTCTCCCACTATAGGAAACATCCTCTCCACATCCACTCTATCTGTGTCCTCTGGTCCTAGACTCCCCCACTATAGGAAACATCCTCTCCACGTCCACTCTATCTGTGTCCTCTGGTCCTAGACTCCCCCACTTTAGGAAGCATCATCTCCACACCCACTCTATCTGTGCCCTCTGGTCCTAGACTCCCCCACTATAGGAAACATCCTCTCCACATCCACTCTATCTGTGTCCTCTGGTCCTAGACTCCCCCACTATAGGAAGCATCATCTCCACACTCAGTCTACTGAGGCCTTCCCAACTTTTGATAGGTTTCAACAAGATGCCCTCTGCATTCTTCTGATTTCCGGTGAGTACAGGTCCAGAGCCATCAGCCACTTCTCAAAACATAAGAAATTTCAGCAGCAGTTGTGTAGGCTGGTGTGGCACTTTCTACAGTAAATTACAGGCCATTCGGCCCACAATGTTGTGCTGACCATGTAACCTACTCTGAAATCTGCGTAGATTTCCCCTACCACATATCTCTCCATTTTTCTAACGCGAAAGCCCGGGAGGATTGGATGGCATGATTTTGTTCTTATCTCCGTGGGCCTCAGTTAGACTCCAGAGTGGAACAATAGAGAAGCCGGGGTGGGAAGGGGTATGGAGTAAGAAAGTGCTCCTCTGAAATTGAGTGGCTTCAGGGTTTGGCTGCCAGATGAGGTGGTTCCAGCAGAAAGTTCTCGGGAGGAACTGTCAGGAGCATGAAGGACGTAGAACTTACCCTCCTTTCAGTCAGTTAATTGTGCATAAGAGATGGTGTTGGAGAATTTGAATTGTACATAAGTGTTGATGTTGGAGAATTTGAATTGTACGTAAGAAGTTGTTGCTGGTGAATTTGAATTGTACATAAGCGTTGGTGTTGGAGAATTTGAATAGCACTTAAGGATTGGTGTTGGAGAATTTGAATTGTATGTAAGCGTTGGTGTTGGAGAATTTGAATTGTACGTAAGTGTTGATGTTGGAGAATTTGAATTGTACGTAAGTGTTGGTGTTGGAGAGTTTGAATTGCACTTAAGGATTGGTGTTGGAGAATTTGAATTGTACGTAAGCGTTGGTGTTGGAGAGTTTGAATTGTATGTAAGCGTTGATGTTGGAGAGTTTGAATTGTACGTAAGCGTTGGTGTTGGAGAGTTTGAATTGTACGTAAGCGTTGGTGTTGGAGAATTTGAATTGTACATAAGCATTGGTGTTGGAGAATTTGAATTGCACTTAAGGATTGGTGTTGGAGAATTTGAATTGTACGTAAGCGTTGGTGTTGGAGAAGTTGAATTGTACTTAAGGATTGGTGTTGGAGAATTTGAATTGTACGTAAGCGTTGGTGTTGGAGAATTTGAATGGCACTTAAGTGGGTGTTGGAGAGTTTGAATTGTACGTAAGCGTTGGTGTTGGAGAATTTGAATTGTACGTAAGCGTTGATGTTGGAGAAGTTGAATTGTACTTAAGGATTGGTGTTGGAGAATTTGAATTGTACGTAAGTGTTGGTGTTGGAGAATTTGAATGGCACTTAAGTGTTGGTGTTGGAGAGTTTGAATTGTACATAAGCGTTGGTGTTGGAGAAGTTGAATTGTACGTAAGCGTTGGTGTTGGAGAATTTGAATTGTACATAAGCATTGGTGTTGGAGAATTTGAATTGCACTTAAGGATTGGTGTTGGAGAATTTGAATTGTACGTAAGCGTTGGTGTTGGAGAATTTGAATTGTACGTAAGCGTTGATGTTGGAGAAGTTGAATTGTACTTAAGGATTGGTGTTGGAGAATTTGAATTGTACGTAAGCGTTGGTGTTGGAGAATTTGAATGGCACTTAAGTGTTGGTGTTGGAGAGTTTGAATTGTACGTAAGTGTTGGTGTTGGAGAAGTTGAATTGTACGTAAGTGTTGGTGTTGGAGAATTTGAATTGTACGTAAGCATTGATGTTGGAGAATTTGAATAGCACTTAAGTGTTGGTGTTGGAGAGTTTGAATTGTACGTAAGCGTTGGTGTTGGAGAAGTTGAATTGTACGTAAGCGTTGATGTTGGAGAATTTGAATAGCACTTAAGGATTGGTGTTGGAGAATTTGAATTGTACGTAAGCGTTGGTGTTGGAGAATTTGAGTTGTACATAAGCGTTGGTGTTGGAGAGTTTGAATTGTACGTAAGCGTTGATGTTGGTGAATTTGAATAGCACTTAAGGATTGGTGTTGGAGAGTTTGAATTGTACGTAAGCGTTGGTGTTGGAGAATTTGAATTGTACGTAAGCGTTGGTGTTGGAGAGTTTGAATTGTACGTAAGTGTTGGTGTTGGAGAATTTGAATTGTACGTAAGTGTTGGTGTTGGAGAGTTTGAATTGTACGTAAGTGTTGGTGTTGGAGAATTTGAATTGTACGTAAGCGTTGGTGTTGGAGAGTTTGAATTGTACGTAAGCGTTGGTGTTGGAGAGTTTGAATTGTACGTAAGTGTTGGTGTTGGAGAGTTTGAATTGTACGTAAGTGTTGGTGTTGGAGAGTTTGAATTGTACGTAAGTGTTGGTGTTGGAGAGTTTGAATTGTACGTAAGCGTTGGTGTTGGAGAATTTGAATTGTACGTAAGCGTTGTTGTTGGTGAATTTGAATTGTACGTAAGTGTTGGTGTTGGAGAATTTGAATTGTACGTAAGCGTTGATGTTGGAGAGTTTGAATTGTACGTAAGCGTTGGTGTTGGAGAATTTGAATTGTACGTAAGCGTTGGTGTTGGTGAATTTGAATAGCACTTAAGGATTGGTGTTGGAGAGTTTGAATTGTACGTAAGCGTTGTTGTTGGAGAAGTTGAATTGTACGTAAGTGTTGGTGTTGGAGAGTTTGAATTGTACGTAAGCGTTGGTGTTGGAGAAGTTGAATTGTACGTAAGCGTTGGTGTTGGAGAGTTTGAATTGTACGTAAGCGTTGGTGTGGGAGAATTTGAATTGTACGTAAGCGTTGGTGTTGGAGAAGTTGAATTGTACGTAAGTGTTGGTGTTGGAGAGTTTGAATTGTACGTAAGTGTTGGTGTTGGAGAATTTGAATTGTACGTAAGTGTTGGTGTTGGAGAGTTTGAATTGTACGTAAGCGTTGGTGTTGGAGAGTTTGAATTGTACGTAAGCGTTGGTGTTGGAGAATTTGAATTGTACGTAAGCGTTGGTGTTGGAGAATTTGAATTGTACGTAAGCGTTGTTGTTGGTGAATTTGAATTGTACGTAAGTGTTGGTGTTGGAGAATTTGAATTGTACGTAAGCGTTGATGTTGGAGAGTTTGAATTGTATGTAAGCGTTGGTGTTGGAGAATTTGAATTGTATGTAAGCGTTGGTGTTGGAGAGTTTGAATTGTACGTAAGTGTTGGTGTTGGAGAGTTTGAATTGTATGTAAGTGTTGGTGTTGGAGAGTTTGAATTGTACGTAAGTTTTGATGTTGGAGAAGTTGAATTGTACGTAAGTTTTGGTGTTGGAGAGTTTGAATTGTACGTAAGTGTTGGTGTTGGAAAAGTTGAATAGCACTTAAGGATTGGTGTTGGAGAGTTTGAATTGTACGTAAGTGTTGGTGTTGGAGAGTTTGAATTGTACGTAAGCGTTGGTGTTGGAGAATTTGAATTGTATGTAAGCGTTGGTGTTGGAGAAGTTGAATTGTACGTAAGTTTTGGTGTTTGAGAGTTTGAATAGCATTTAAGGGTTGGTGTTTGAGAGTTTGAATTGTACGTAAGCGTTGGTGTTTGAGAGTTTGAATTGTACGTAAGAAGTTGTTGGAGAGTTTGAATTGTACGTAAGCGTTGGTGTTGGAGAATTTGAATAGCATTTAAGGGTTGGTGTTGGAGAATTTGAATAACATTTAAGGGTTGGTGTTGGAGAATTTGAATAGCATTTTAGGGTTGTTGTTGGAGAATTTGAATAACATTTTAGGGTTGGTGTTGGAGAATTTGAATAGCATTTAGAGAATTTGAATTGTACATAAGCGTTGGTGTTGGAGAAGTTGAATTGTATGTTAGAGCTTGTGTTGGAGAATTTGAATTGTACATAAGCGTTGGTGTTGGAGAATTTGAATTGCATGAAAGTCAAGTCAAGTCTAGTCAAGTCACTTTTATTTCGACCATAACTGCTGGTACAGTAGAGTAAAAATGAGACAACGTTTTTCAGGACCATGGTGTTACATGACACAGTACAAAAACTAGACAGAACTACGTAAAAAACAACACAGAGAAAGCTACACTAGACTACAGACCTACCCAGGACTGCATAAAGTGCACAAAACAGTGCAGGCATTACAATAAATAATAAACAGGACAATAGGGCAGTAAGTTGGCGTCAATCCAGGCTCTGGGTATTGAGGAGTCTGATAGCATGAGGGAAGAAACTGTTACACAGTCTAGTTGTGAGAGCCCGAATACTTCGGAGCCTTTTCCCAGATGGCAGGAGGGAGGAGAGTTTGTATGAGGGGTGCATGGGGTCCTTCATAATGCTGTTTGCTTTGCGGATGCAGCGTGTGGTGTAAATGTCTGTAATGACGGGAAGAGAGACCCCGATGATCTTCTCAGCTGACCTCACTATCCGCTGCAGGGTCTTGCGATCCGAGACGGTGCAATTTCCGAACCAGGCAGTGATGCAGCTGCTCAGGATGCTCTCGATACAACCCCTGTAGAATGTGATGGGGATGGGGGGGGGGGGGAGATGGACTTTCCTCAGCCTCCGCAGAAAGCAGAGACGCTGCTGGCCTTTCTTTGCAACTGAGCTGGTGTTGAGATGTAAGGGTTGGTGTGAGAAAATTTGAATTTCTAGAGCACTTTGAACATTCACAGGCCATTTCGTAGATCTTGCAACCAACAGACCACTTGTGAGGAGTGGTTACTGTTGTTAGTTTGGAAATCCATTGGCCAGTTTCAGGACGGAAGCGTCACATTGAGCTAAAAACTTAGTAGGTTAAAAACTTTGGTTACATGGCAGCATAACGCTTTGCAGTATGATGGACCTGGGTTCGATTCCCGTGGCTGGCTGCACTTTCTCCCCGAGGTGACTGATTTTTGTTTCTTCTGGACGATATGTTAGTTTATTTTTGGTGAGGCAGGGGTTTGAGGGGGTGGTGTTGTGGTTTGATGTTCCAGCTGCTCTTTTACTCACGAGCGACCTGTTAGTTTTTGTGGGGGGGGGGGGGTGGTTTGCAAGCTTTGGTTCCCTTTTCACTCTCGTGCCCGACAGGGGCGGAGAAGGTTGACGTCTTTCCTTTCAATGACTCCCGGGATTTCCTGGGAATCCGGAGAAGCCGGATGTCAGAGTTGCATTCCGCATGCGCGACTCGATCACGGAACGGACCATTGACCGCAGGGGGTTTCCTCTGAGCGCGCCGGTTATCTCCCACTGCCCCAAGGCCCACCGGTCAGTAGGGTAGTTGGTCATTGGAAATTGACCTGAGACAAGGCTAGGGTTAAGTCAGAGGCTGCCAGGCGGCGCGGGTCAAGGGAGCCGGAAGATTCTGCGCTGGATCTCAACGAAGTTAATATAAAAGTCCGCACAACATTGGGGGGGGGCTGAATGGCCTCTGCCGTGCTGTGTAGGACCCTCATCTGGTCTACGTTCTGCACAGATTAACCCCACAAGCAGAAAGACAGCAGAACAACAGCAGCAACACCTCAATCGGAGTGTGAGGAGATTAGGCGCGCCAACTCGGGACTTTCTGCAGGACCACCGTGGGGAGTATGCCCACTGTCTGGACTGCCACCTGGAATGGGAGGGGGCAGCGTGCAGGACCGAAAGTGGCTGCAGAGGGCTGTAGACTCAGCCCACCTCGTCATGGGTACTGGCCTCCCCCGCCATGAAAGACATTTCCTCAGGAAGGTGGCAATTATCATTAAGGACCCCCATCACTCAGGACGTGCCCTCTTCTCATTGTGACCATCAGGGGAGCAGCTACAGGAGATACATTTATCATTACTGACCCCCATCGTCCAGGACATGTCCTCTCCTCATCGAGACCATCAGGGAGAAGGTAATGGAGATACATCCATCATTACTGACCCCCACCACCCAGGACATGCCCTCTTCTCATTGTGACCATCAGGGAGAGGGTAATGGAGATACATCCATCGTTACTGACCCCCATCGCCCAGGACATGCCCTCTCCTCATTGTGACCATCAGGGAGGGGGTCATGGAGATACATCCATCATTACTGACCCCCATTGCCCAGGACATGTCCTCTTCTCATCGTGACCATCAGGGAGGGGGTCATGGAGATACATCCATCGTTACTGACCCCCATCGCCCAGGACGTGCCCTCTTCTCATTGTGACCATCAGGGAGAGGGTAATGGAGATACATCCATCGTTACTGACCCCCATCACCCAGGACATGCCCTCTTCTCATCGTGACCATCAGGGAGGGGGTAATGGAGATACATCCATCGTTACTGACCCCCATCACCCAGGATGTGCCCTCTCCTCATTGTGACCATCAGGGGAGGAGCTACAGGAGATACATCCATCATTACTGTCCCCCATCACCCAGGACATGCCCTCTTCTCATCGTGACCATCAGGGAGGGGGTAATAGAGATACATCCATCGTTACTGACCCCCATCGCCCAGGACGTGCCCTCCTCTCATTGTGACCATCAGGGGAGGACCTACAGGAGATACATTTATCATTACGGACCCCCATCGCCCAGGACATGCCCTCTTCTCATCGTGACCATCAGGGACAGGGTAATGGAGATACATCCATCATTACTGACCCCCATCACCCAGGACATGCCCTCTTCTCATTGTGACCATCAGGGAGGAGGTAATGGAGATACATCCATCGTTACTGACCCCCATCGCCCAGGACATGCCCTCTTCTCATTGTGACCATCGGGGAGGGGGTCATGGAGATACATCCATCGTTACTGACCCCCATCGCCCAGGACGTGCCCTCTTCTCATTGTGACCATCAGGGAGGGGGTAGTGGAGATACATCCATCGTTACTGACCCCCATCGCCCAGGACGTGCCCTCTTCTCATTGTGACCATCAGGGAGAGGGTAATGGAGATACATCCATCGTTACTGACCCCCATCACCCAGGACATGCCCACTCCTCATTGTGACCATCAGGGGAGGAGCTACAGGAGATACATCCATCATTACTGTCCCCCATTGCCCAGGACGTGCCCACTTCTCATCGTGACCATCAGGGTAGGAGCAACAGGAGATATGTCGATCATTACTGACCCCTATCGTCCAGGAGGTGCCCTCTTCTCATTGTGCCCATCAGGGGAGGAGCTACAGGAGATACATTTATCATTACGGACCCCCATCGTCCATGACATGTCCTCTTCTCATCGTGAACATCAGGGAGAGGGTAATGGAGATATATCCATCGTTACTGACCCCCATCGCCCAGGACATGTCCTCTCCTCATCGTGACCATCAGGGAGAGGGTAATGGAGATACATCCATCATTACTGACCCCCATTGCCCAGGACATGCCCTCTTCTCATCGTGACCATCAGGGAGAGGGTAATGGAGATACATCCATCATTACTGACCCCCATTGCCCAGGACGTGCCCACTTCTCATCGTGACCATCATGGGAGGAGCTACAGGGGATACGTCCATCATTACTGAACCCCATCACCCAGAAGGTGCCCTCTTCTCATCGTGAACATCAGGGAGAGGGTAATGGAGATACATCCATCGTTACTGACCCCCATTGCCCAGGACGTGCCCGCTTCTCATCGTGACCATCAGGGTAGGAGCTACAGGAGATACATCCATCGTTACTGACCCCCATCGCCCAGGACGTGCCCTCTTCTCATTGTGACCATCAGGGAGGGGGTAATGGAGATACATCCATCGTTACTGACCCCCATCGCCCAGGACGTGCCCTCTCCTCATTGTGACCATCGGGGGGGGGGGGTAGTGTAGATACATCCATCATTACTGACCCCCATCGTCCAGGACATGCCCTCTCCTCATTGTGACCATCAGGGAGGGGGTCATGGAGATACATCCATCGTTACTGACCCCCATCGCCCAGGACGTGCCCTCTCCTCATTGTGACCATCAGGGAGGGGGTCATGGAGATACATCCATCGTTACTGACCCCCATCGCCCAGGACGTGCCCTCTCCTCATTGTGACCATCAGGGAGGGGGTAATAGAGATACATCCATCGTTACTGTCCCCCATCACCCAGGACATGCCCTCTTCTCATTGTGACCATCAGGGAGGGGGTAATGGAGATACATCATCATTACTGACCCCCAATGCCCAGGACATATCTTCTTCTCATTGTGACCATCAGGGAGGGGGTAATGGAGATACATCCATCATTACTGACCTCCATCGCCCAGGACGTGCCCACTCCTCATTGTGACCATCAGGGAGGGGGTAATGGAGATACATCATCATTACTGACCCCCATCGCCCAGGACATGTCCTCTACTCATTGTGACCATCAGGGAGGGGGTAATGGAGATACATCCATCGTTACTGACCCCCATTGCCCAGGACATGTCCTCTTCTCATTGTGACCATCAGGGAGGGGGTAATGGAGATACATCATCATTACTGACCCCCATCGCCCAGGACATGTCCTCTTCTCATTGTGACCATCAGGGAGGGGGTAATGGAGATACATCCATCGTTACTGACCCCCATCGCCCAGGACGTGCCCTCCTCTCATTGTGACCATCAGGGGAGGACCTACAGGAGATACATTTATCATTACGGACCCCCATCGCCCAGGACATGCCCTCTTCTCATCGTGACCATCAGGGACAGGGTAATGGAGATACATCCATCATTACTGACCCCCATCACCCAGGACATGCCCTCTTCTCATTGTGACAATCAGGGAGGGGGTAATGGAGATACATCCATCGTTACTGACCCCCATCACCCAGGACATGCCCACTCCTCATTGTGACCATCAGGGGAGGAGCTACAGGAGATACATCCATCATTACTGTCCCCCATTGCCCAGGACGTGCCCACTTCTCATCGTGACCATCAGGGTAGGAGCAACAGGAGATATGTCGATCATTACTGACCCCTATCGTCCAGGAGGTGCCCTCTTCTCATTGTGCCCATCAGGGGAGGAGCTACAGGAGATACATTTATCATTACGGACCCCCATCGTCCATGACATGTCCTCTTCTCATCGTGAACATCAGGGAGAGGGTAATGGAGATACATCCATCGTTACTGACCCCCATCGCCCAGGACATGTCCTCTCCTCATCGTGACCATCAGGGAGAGGGTAATGGAGATACATCCATCATTACTGACCCCCATTGCCCAGGACATGCCCTCTTCTCATCGTGACCATCAGGGAGAGGGTAATGGAGATACATCCATCATTACTGACCCCCATTGCCCAGGACGTGCCCACTTCTCATCGTGACCATCATGGGAGGAGCTACAGGGGATACGTCCATCATTACTGAACCCCATCACCCAGGAGGTGCCCTCTTCTCATCGTGAACATCAGGGAGAGGGTAATGGAGATACATCCATCGTTACTGACCGCCATTGCCCAGGACGTGCCCGCTTCTCATCGTGACCATCAGGGTAGGAGCTACAGGAGATACATCCATCGTTACTGACCCCCATCGCCCAGGACATGCCCTCTTCTCATTGTGACCATCAGGGAGGGGGTAATGGAGATACATCCATCGTTACTGACCCCCATCGCCCAGGACGTGCCCTCTCCTCATTGTGACCATCGGGGGGGGGGGGGGGTAGTGGAGATACATCCATCATTACTGACCCCCATCGTCCAGGACATGCCCTCTCCTCATTGTGACCATCAGGGAGGGGGTCATGGAGATACATCCATCGTTACTGACCCCCATCGCCCAGGACGTGCCCTCTCCTCATTGTGACCATCAGGGAGGGGGTCATGGAGATACATCCATCGTTACTGACCCCCATCGCCCAGGACGTGCCCTCTCCTCATTGTGACCATCAGGGAGGGGGTAATAGAGATACATCCATCGTTACTGTCCCCCATCACCCAGGACATGCCCTCTTCTCATTGTGACCATCAGGGAGGGGGTAATGGAGATACATCATCATTACTGACCCCCAATGCCCAGGACATATCCTCTTCTCATTGTGACCATCAGGGAGGGGGTAATGGAGATACATCCATCATTACTGACCCCCATCGCCCAGGACGTGCCCACTCCTCATTGTGACCATCAGGGAGGGGGTAATGGAGATACATCATCATTACTGACCCCCATCGCCCAGGACATGTCCTCTACTCATTGTGACCATCAGGGAGGGGGTAATGGAGATACATCCATCGTTACTGACCCCCATCGCCCAGGACATGTCCTCTTCTCATTGTGACCATCAGGGAGGGGGTAATGGAGATACATCATCATTACTGACCCCCATCGCCCAGGACATGTCCTCTTCTCATTGTGACCATCAGGGAGGGGGTAATGGAGATACATCCATCATTACTGACCCCCATCGCCCAGGACATGCCCTCTTCTCATTGTGACCATCAGGGAGGGGGTAATGGAGATACATCATCATTACTGACCCCCATCGTCCAGGACATGTCCGCTTCTCATTGTGACCATCAGGGAGGGGGTAATGGAGATACATCATCATTACTGACCCCCATCGCCCAGGACGTGCCCTCCTCTCATTGTGACCATCAGGGGAGGACCTACAGGAGATACATTTATCATTACGGACCCCCATCGCCCAGGACATGCCCTCTTCTCATCGTGACCATCAGGGACAGGGTAATGGAGATACATCCATCATTACTGACCCCCATCACCCAGGACATGCCCTCTTCTCATTGTGACAATCAGGGAGGGGGTAATGGAGATACATCCATCGTTACTGACCCCCATCACCCAGGACATGCCCACTCCTCATTGTGACCATCAGGGGAGAAGCTACAGGAGATACATCCATCATTACTGTCCCCCATTGCCCAGGACGTGCCCACTTCTCATCGTGACCATCAGGGTAGGAGCAACAGGAGATATGTCGATCATTACTGACCCCTATCGTCCAGGAGGTGCCCTCTTCTCATTGTGCCCATCAGGGGAGGAGCTACAGGAGATACATTTATCATTACGGACCCCCATCGTCCATGACATGTCCTCTTCTCATCGTGAACATCAGGGAGAGGGTAATGGAGATACATCCATCGTTACTGACCCCCATCGCCCAGGACATGTCCTCTCCTCATCGTGACCATCAGGGAGAGGGTAATGGAGATACATCCATCATTACTGACCCCCATTGCCCAGGACATGCCCTCTTCTCATCGTGACCATCAGGGAGAGGGTAATGGAGATACATCCATCATTACTGACCCCCATTGCCCAGGACGTGCCCACTTCTCATCGTGACCATCATGGGAGGAGCTACAGGGGATACGTCCATCATTACTGAACCCCATCACCCAGGAGGTGCCCTCTTCTCATCGTGAACATCAGGGAGAGGGTAATGGAGATACATCCATCGTTACTGACCGCCATTGCCCAGGACGTGCCCGCTTCTCATCGTGACCATCAGGGTAGGAGCTACAGGAGATACATCCATCGTTACTGACCCCCATCGCCCAGGACATGCCCTCTTCTCATTGTGACCATCAGGGAGGGGGTAATGGAGATACATCCATCGTTACTGACCCCCATCGCCCAGGACGTGCCCTCTCCTCATTGTGACCATCGGGGGGGGGGGGTAGTGGAGATACATCCATCATTACTGACCCCCATCGTCCAGGACATGCCCTCTCCTCATTGTGACCATCAGGGAGGGGGTCATGGAGATACATCCATCGTTACTGACCCCCATCGCCCAGGACGTGCCCTCTCCTCATTGTGACCATCAGGGAGGGGGTCATGGAGATACATCCATCGTTACTGACCCCCATCGCCCAGGACGTGCCCTCTCCTCATTGTGACCATCAGGGAGGGGGTAATAGAGATACATCCATCGTTACTGTCCCCCATCACCCAGGACATGCCCTCTTCTCATTGTGACCATCAGGGAGGGGGTAATGGAGATACATCATCATTACTGACCCCCAATGCCCAGGACATATCCTCTTCTCATTGTGACCATCAGGGAGGGGGTAATGGAGATACATCCATCATTACTGACCCCCATCGCCCAGGACGTGCCCACTCCTCATTGTGACCATCAGGGAGGGGGTAATGGAGATACATCATCATTACTGACCCCCATCGCCCAGGACATGTCCTCTACTCATTGTGACCATCAGGGAGGGGGTAATGGAGATACATCCATCGTTACTGACCCCCATCGCCCAGGACATGTCCTCTTCTCATTGTGACCATCAGGGAGGGGGTAATGGAGATACATCATCATTACTGACCCCCATCGCCCAGGACATGTCCTCTTCTCATTGTGACCATCAGGGAGGGGGTAATGGAGATACATCCATCATTACTGACCCCCATCGCCCAGGACATGCCCTCTTCTCATTGTGACCATCAGGGAGGGGGTAATGGAGATACATCATCATTACTGACCCCCATCGTCCAGGACATGTCCGCTTCTCATTGTGACCATCAGGGAGGGGGTAATGGAGATACATCATCATTACTGACCCCCATCGTCCAGGACATGTTCTCTTCTCATTGTGACCATCAGGGAGGGGGTAATGGAGATACATCATCATTACTGACCCCCATCGTCCAGGACATGTCCTCTTCTCATTGTGACCATCAGGGAGGGGGCCATGGAGATACATCCATCGTTACTGACCCCCATCGCCCAGGACATGCCCACTCCTCATTGTGACCATCAGGGACTGGGTAATGGAGAAACATCCATCGTTACTGACCCACATCGCCCAGGACATATCCTCTTCTCATTGTGACCATCAGGGAGGGGGTAATGGAGATACATCATCATTACTGACCCCCATCACCCAGGACATGCCCTCTTCTCATTGTGACCATCAGGGAGGGGGTCATGGAGATACGTCCATCGTTACTGACCCCCATCACCCAGGACGTGTCCTCTCCTCATTGTGACCATCGGGGGGGGGGGGTAGTGGAGATACATCCATCATTACTGACCCCCATCGTCCAGGACATGCCCTCTCCTCATTGTGACCATCAGGGAGGGGGTCATGGAGATACATCCATCGTTACTGACCCCCATCGCCCAGGACGTGCCCTCTCCTCATTGTGACCATCAGGGAGGGGGTCATGGAGATACATCCATCGTTACTGACCCCCATCGCCCAGGACGTGCCCTCTCCTCATTGTGACCATCAGGGAGGGGGTAATAGAGATACATCCATCGTTACTGACCCCCATCGCCCAGGACATGCCCTCTTCTCATTGTGACCATCAGGGAGGGGGTAATGGAGATACATCCATCATTACTGACCCCCACCACCCAGGACATGCCCTCTTCTCATTGTGACCATCAGGGAGAGGGTAATGGAGATACATCCATCGTTACTGACCCCCATCGCCCAGGACATGCCCTCTCCTCATTGTGACCATCAGGGAGGGGGTCATGGAGATACATCCATCATTACTGACCCCCATTGCCCAGGACATGTCCTCTTCTCATCGTGACCATCAGGGAGGGGGTCATGGAGATACATCCATCGTTACTGACCCCCATCGCCCAGGACGTGCCCTCTTCTCATTGTGACCATCAGGGAGAGGGTAATGGAGATACATCCATCGTTACTGACCCCCATCACCCAGGACATGCCCTCTTCTCATCGTGACCATCAGGGAGGGGGTAATGGAGATACATCCATCGTTACTGACCCCCATCGCCCAGGACGTGCCCTCCTCTCATTGTGACCATCAGGGGAGGACCTACAGGAGATACATTTATCATTACGGACCCCCATCGCCCAGGACATGCCCTCTTCTCATCGTGACCATCAGGGACAGGGTAATGGAGATACATCCATCGTTACTGACCCCCATCGCCCAGGACATGCCCTCTTCTCATTGTGACCATCGGGGAGGGGGTCATGGAGATACATCCATCGTTACTGACCCCCATCGCCCAGGACGTGCCCTCTTCTCATTGTGACCATCAGGGAGGGGGTAGTGGAGATACATCCATCGTTACTGACCCCCATCACCCAGGACATGCCCACTCCTCATTGTGACCATCAGGGGAGGAGCTACAGGAGATACATCCATCATTACTGTCCCCCATTGCCCAGGACGTGCCCACTTCTCATCGTGACCATCAGGGTAGGAGCAACAGGAGATATGTCGATCATTACTGACCCCTATCGTCCAGGAGGTGCCCTCTTCTCATTGTGCCCATCAGGGGAGGAGCTACAGGAGATACATTTATCATTACGGACCCCCATCGTCCATGACATGTCCTCTTCTCATCGTGAACATCAGGGAGGGGGTAGTGGAGATACATCCATCGTTACTGACCCCCATCACCCAGGACATGCCCACTCCTCATTGTGACCATCAGGGGAGGAGCTACAGGAGATACATCCATCATTACTGTCCCCCATTGCCCAGGACGTGCCCACTTCTCATCGTGACCATCAGGGTAGGAGCAACAGGAGATATGTCGATCATTACTGACCCCTATCGTCCAGGAGGTGCCCTCTTCTCATTGTGCCCATCAGGGGAGGAGCTACAGGAGATACATTTATCATTACGGACCCCCATCGTCCATGACATGTCCTCTTCTCATCGTGAACATCAGGGAGAGGGTAATGGAGATACATCCATCGTTACTGACCCCCATCGCCCAGGACATGTCCTCTCCTCATCGTGACCATCAGGGAGAGGGTAATGGAGATACATCCATCATTACTGACCCCCATTGCCCAGGACATGCCCTCTTCTCATCGTGACCATCAGGGAGAGGGTAATGGAGATACATCCATCATTACTGACCCCCATTGCCCAGGACGTGCCCACTTCTCATCGTGACCATCATGGGAGGAGCTACAGGGGATACGTCCATCATTACTGAACCCCATCACCCAGGAGGTGCCCTCTTCTCATCGTGAACATCAGGGAGAGGGTAATGGAGATACATCCATCGTTACTGACCCCCATTGCCCAGGACGTGCCCGCTTCTCATCGTGACCATCAGGGTAGGAGCTACAGGAGATACATCCATCGTTACTGACCCCCATCGCCCAGGACGTGCCCTCTTCTCATTGTGACCATCAGGGAGGGGGTAATGGAGATACATCCATCATTACTGACCCCCATCGCTCAGGACGTGCCCTCTTCTCATTGTGACCATCAGGGAGGGGGTCATGGAGATACATCCATCATTACTGACCCCCATCGCCCAGGGCGTGCCCACTTCTCATCGTGACCATCAGGGAGAGGGTAATGGAGATACATCCATCATTACTGACCCCCATCGCCCAGGACGTGCCCACTTCTCATCGTGACCATCAGGGAGAGGGTAATGGAGATACATCCATCATTACTGACCCCCATCGCCCAGGACGTGCCCACTTCTCATTGTGACCATCAGGGAGAGGGTAATGGAGATACATCCATCGTTACTGACCCCCATCGCCCAGGACGTGCCCACTTCTCATCGTGACCATCAGGGAGAGGGTAATGGAGATACATCCATCATTACTGACCCCCATCGCCCAGGACGTGCCCACTTCTCATTGTGACCATCAGGGAGAGGGTAATGGAGATACATCCATCATTACTGACCCCCATCGCCCAGGACGTGCCCTCCTCTCATTGTGACCATCAGGGGAGGACCTACAGGAGATACATTTATCATTACGGACCCCCATCGCCCAGGACGTGCCCTCCTCTCATTGTGACCATCAGGGGAGGACCTACAGGAGATACATTTATCATTACGGACCCCCATCGCCCAGGACGTGCCCTCCTCTCATTGTGACCATCAGGGGAGGACCTACAGGAGATACATTTATCATTACTGACCCCCATCGCCCAGGACGTGCCCACTTCTCATCGTGACCATCAGGGACAGGGTAATGGAGATACATCCATCATTACTGACCCCCATCGCCCAGGACGTGCCCTCCTCTCATTGTGACCATCAGGGGAGGACCTACAGGAGATACATCCATCGTTACTGACCCCCATCGCCCAGGACATGTCCTCTTCTCATCGTGACCATCAGGGTAGGAGCAAAAGGAGATACGTCCATCATTACTGACCCCCATTGCCCAGGACGTGCCCTCTTCTCATTTTGACCATCGGGGGGGGGGGTAATTGAGATACATCCATCATTACTGACCCCCATCGGCCAGGACATATCCTCTTCTCATCGTGACCATCAGTGTATGAGCTACAGGAGATACATCCATCATTACCGACCCCCATCGCCTAGGACATGTCCTCTTCTCATCGTGACCATCAGGGAGGAGGTCCAGCAGCCTGAAGAAACACACACAGACACACACACATACAGATACACAGACACACAGGCACACAGGCACAGGTAGTAATGGGAAGGGTGCGTGTCCTGGGTCATTAATGATAGATACCTCCTTCCTAAGGCACCACTGCTTGAAGGTGACTTGGATGCTATGGAGGCTGGTACCCGAGATAGAGCTGAAGACACACACTCAGCGACTCAGGAACAGCTTCTTCCCCTCCGCCATCAGGGAGGGGGTACAGGAGCCTGAAGACATACACTCAGCGATTCAGAAACAGCTTCTTCCCCTCCGCCACCAGGGAGGAGGTACAGGAGCCTGAAGACACACACTCAGCGATTCAGGAACAGCTTCTTCCCCTCCGCCATCAGGGAGGAGGTACAGGAGCCTGAAGACACACACTCAGCAATACAGGAACAGCTTCTTCCCCTCCGCCATCAGGGAGGAGGTACAGGAGCCTGACGACACACATTCAGCCATTCAGGAACAGCTTCTTCCCCTCCGCCATCAGGGAGGAGGTACAGGAGCCTGAAGACACACATTCAGCCATTCAGGAACAGCTTCTTCCCCTCTGCCATCAGGGAGGAGGTACAGGAGCCTGAAGACACACATTCAGCCATTCAGGAACAGCTTCTTCCCCTCCGCCATCAGGGAGGAGGTACAGGAGCCTGAAGACACACATTCAGCCATTCAGGAACAGCTTCTTCCCCTCCGCCATCAGGGAGGAGGTACAGGAGCCTGAAGACACACACTCAGCGATTCAGGAACAGCTTCTTCCCCTCCGCCATCAGGGAGGAGGGACAGGAGCCTGAAGACACACACTCAGCGGTTCAGGAACAGCTTCTTCCCCTCCGCCATCAGGGTGGAGGTACAGGAGCCTGAAGACACACACTCAGTAATTCAGGAACAGCTTCTTCCCCTCTGCCATCAGGGAGGAGGTACAGGAGTCTGAAGACACACACTCAGCGATTCAGGAACAGCTTCTTCCCCTCCGCCATCAGGGAGGAGGTACAGGAGCCTGAAGACACACACTCAGCGATTCAGGAACAGCTTCTTCCCCTCCGCCATCAGGGAGGAGGGACAGGAGCCTGAAGACACACACTCAGCCATTCAGGAACAGCTTCTTCCCCTCCGCCATCAGGGAGGAGGTACAGGAGCCTGAAGACACAGCGATTCAGGAACAGCTTCTTCCCCTCCGCCATCAGGGAGGAGGGACAGGAGCCTGAAGACACACACTCAGCCATTCAGGAACAGCTTCTTCCCCTCCGCCATCAGGGAGGAGGTACAGGAGCCTGAAGACACAGCGATTCAGGAACAGCTTCTTCCCCTCCGCCATCAGGGAGGAGGGACAGGAGCCTGAAGACACACACTCAGCAGTTCAGGAACAGCTTCTTCCCCTCCGCCATCAGGGTGGAGGTACAGGAGCCTGAAGACACACACTCAGTAATTCAGGAACAGCTTCTTCCCCTCTGCCATCAGGGAGGGGGTACAGGAGCCTGAAGACACACACTCAGCGATTCGGGAACTGCTTCTTTCCCTCCGCCATCCGATTTCTGAATGGGCACTGAACCCGTGAAGACAACCCCACTACTTGTTTATTTCTTATTTTTTTGTGCTACTTATTTAACTTAACTATTTCATACCTAAACTGCAATTCACAGCCCTCTCCTACGTTATCGTGTACTGCTGCTGAGAAGACAGGCAGGAAATTTCACAGTGCAGGCCAGAGATAATAAAACAGGCTCTGATTGTAAGTTCCTTACGGGAAGGTTGATTAATGGATTAAAATTGACAAGAGCACAAGCGACAAGCCTGCTGCCAGAGAGTCACTTACATCCAGTTCGTACTGCAATTCAGCGCCTTCGACAACACAGTGTCAGCACAGAATTTGACACTAACGTTTAATGATTCAAGATTATTTAACGTCATTTCCTGCCCGCAGGCAGGCGTAAAGGAGAGCAAAGTAATTGTTACTTCGGATCTGATGCAGCGCTAAAGAAACACAATAAGGTAAAGACCACAATGATAATAATAAAAACACGATAAAATATAAATGCATCAGACAGCTCACACACACAGATTGATTGTATGCCCATAAAGTGACAAGGAATGCCTGCACAGAAGCGGACTCTGACATAAATGATAAAGTAGTGGTGATTGGGGGTGTGGAGGGGTGGGTCAGTGGGTGATTGGGGGTGTGGAGGGGTGTGTCAGTGGGTGGTTGGGGGTGTGGAGCGGTGGGCCACTGAGTGATTGGGGGGTGTGGAGGGGTGTGTCAGTGGGTGGTTGGGGGTGTGGAGGGGTGGGTCAGTGGGTGATTGGGGGTGTGGAGGGGTGTGTCAGTGGGTGGTTGGGGGTGTGGAGGGGTGTGTCAGTGGGTGATTGGGAGTGTGGAGGGGTGGGTCAGTGGGTGAATGGGTGTTTGGAGGGGTGGGTCAGTGGGTGGAGGTGTTGATCAGACTCACTGCTTGGGGAAAGTCACTGTTTTTGTGTCTGGTGGGTCCCGGTGTGGATGCTACGTAGCCCCCTCCCCGACGGGAGTGGGACGGACAGTCCGTGAGCAGGGTGGGTGGGATCCTTCACGGTCCCGGTGAGGATGCTACGTAGCCCCCTCCCCGACAGGAGTGGGACGGACAGTCCGTGAGCAGGGTGGGTGGGATCCTTCACGGTCCCGGTGCGGATGCTACGTAGCCCCCTCCCCGACGGGAGTGGGACAGACAGTCCGTGAGCAGGGTGGGTGGGATCCTTCACGGTCCCGGTGTGGATGCTACGTAGCCCCCTCCCCCACGGGAGTGGGACGGACAGTCCGTGAGCAGGGTGGGTGGGATCCTTCACGGTCCCGGTGTGGATGCTATGTAGCCCCCTCCCCGACGGGAGTGGGACGGACAGTCCGTGAGCAGGGTGGGTGGGATCCTTCACGGTCCTTGTGTGGATGCTACGTAGCCCCCTCCCCGATGGGAGTGGGACGGACAGTCCGTGAGCAGGGTGGGTGGGATCCTTCACGGTCCCGGAGTGGATGCTACGTAACCCCCTCCCCGACGGGAGTGGGACCCACAGTCCGTGAGCAGGGCGGGTGGGATCCTTCACGGTCCCGGTGTGGGTGCTACGTAGCCCCCTCCCCGACGGGAGTGGGACGGACAGTCCGTGAGCAGGGCGGGTGGGATCCTTCACGGTCCCGGTGTGGATGCTACGTAACCCCCTCCCCGACGGGAGTGGGACAGACAGTCTGTGATCAGGGTGATTGGGATCCTTCATGGTCTGACTCGGCGGTCAGTGGCCACATAACCTGGACTTGTGATCTCCACCGGCTGCTCATACGACCATCCACCTCCTGCTCCCACGGCTTCCTATGACCCTGATCAGGAGCTAAGCAGGTCTTACACCTCGCCCAAGGGTGACCTGCAGGATAGCAGAAGGAAGGAGTGTCTTCCACCTCCTTTGGTAGAGACGTTTCTTCAACCCCATCACGCGAGCCTATCTGCCTCCACTTTAAATATACCCGATGTTGCGGCCTCCACGGCCTTTTGTGGCAATGAGTTCTGTTGGTTCATGGCTCTCTGGCGAAAGGAATTCCCCCTCATTCCAGTTCTAAATGGATGTCCTTCTCTTCTGAGCCTGTGCCCTCTGGTCCCAAACTCTACCACCCCCCTACCGCCACTATAGGAAGCATCCAGTTCGACTCCTATTACACTGCCAGCCACTCTTTCTTTCTTTCTTTCTTTCTTTCTTTCTTTCTTTCTTTCTTTCTTTCTTTCTTTCTTTCTTTCTTTCTTTCTTTCTTTCTTTCTTTCTTTCTTTCTTTCTTTCTTTCTTTCTTTCTTTCTTTCTTTCCTTCTTTCCTTCTTTCCTTCTTTCTTTCTTTCTTTCTTTCTTTCTTTCTTTCTTTCTTTCTTTCTTTCTTTCTTTCCTCCTTCCTTTCTTTCTTCCTTTCCTTTTGTTCTTTCTTTCTTTCTCTCTTTCTCTTCTCTTTTTTCTTTCTTTCTTTCTCTTTCTTCCTTTATCTCTTTCCTTCTTTCCTTCTCTCTTCCTTTCTTCCTTCTTTTCTTTCCTCTTTTCTTTCCTTCTTCCTTCCTTTCTTTCTTTTCTTCCTTTTATTTCTTTCTTTCCTCCTTCCCTTCTTTCTTCCTTTCTTTCCTTCTTTTGTTCCTCCTTTCTTTCTCTCTCTCTCTTTTTTCTTTCTTTCTCTCTCTTCCTTTATCTCTTTCCTTCTTTCCTTCTCTCTTTCTTCCTTTCTTTCTTTCCTTCTCTCTTCCTTTCTTCCTTTCTTTCTTTATCAATCTTTTTATTGATTTAAAAAGAGAATATATATGAGCAAGAGGAGAATTATCTCAAATACATATCAACATCAATACACAGATGGTGAAATAAACGTTAGCATTAATCTGATGTAGAGTGTATAATGAAAAAGATAATTAATTCTCCTCTTATCAATTCATAAAAAGAAAGAAGGCTTTTTGAAATCTTTATATTTCCCCTGCTATTCTCTGCTAACAAAAAGAGAATAAAAAGGATTGGGCAACCTATCCTGAGAGTAAAACCAAGAAAGACTTTCTGATCAAATGCAAAACTTTGAAAAGATAACCTGAAGAGAGTCAGTACAAAAATCAATAAATTAAACCGTATGAAAATATTGAATAAAAGGTTGTCAGGTTTCCTCAAATTTAGAGGCTGTATCAAACGTCCGACTTCTCATTTTCTCTAAGCTTAGACAGGACATGATGGAGGAAAACCCCAGCCTTTCGAATCAGTTGTGTGTTTTGTGTGTCAGTTCTACGCTCTCGCCTAGCGATTTCGATATCGTCAGCAGCGGCCTGGGAAACGCGGGCCGTCGGGGCCTGTGAAGTGACCCGATTCCCTGCCACCGCCGCTGACAGAGGTGTGGCCGGAGATCGGAACATCAAGACGGCAGCCTACGCTGGCGATGAGGGGGGCGAGGCGGCAGGCCGTGAATCCCCCCCCCCCTCGCTGTGGATACCCCTCTCTCCCCCTCGTTAGCGAGATGTCAAAGTGGTTTCTGAAGGATTCTGGAGTGCGGTCTCTTTGGGGAGGGGAGGTGCTGGAACTAGTGGGGAGAGGGAGAGAGGTTGATGCTCTGCTGTGCTGCCTGTGTGTGGGAAGGGGGAAGAGGGGCTTTGTGGTTCTAACATTTCTCTGTCATTCATTCTTTGCATTTTTTCCTTCAAAGGTTTCAATAGGTACTCTTATTGTCAAAGAAATGTATACGATATACATCCTGAAATGCTTTTTCTTTGCAAACATCCACAAACACAGAGGAGTGCCCCCAAAATATGAACGACAGTTAAACGTTAGAACCCCAAAGACCCTCCAGCTCCCCCTCCCACGTACAAACAGCAGCATAGCATCAATCCCCCCACCCCCAGCAGCAAAAAAAAAGCATCGGCACCCCCACCGAGCACTGAATCGTGCAACAAAGCATCAGTAAAGACACAGACTTGCAGCACCCCAAAGACAACTCGTTCACCAGGTAATTCGACATATCATGGAGGCCGGTGACCAGTGGGGTGCCTCAGGGATCTGTTCTGGGACCCTTACTCTTTGTGATTTTTATAAATGACCTGGATGAGGAAGTGGAGGGGTGGGTTGGTAAGTTTGCTGGTGACACAAAGGTTGGGGGTGTTGTGGATAGTGTGGAGGGCTGTCAGAGGCTACAGCGGGACATTGACAGAATGCAAAACTGGGCTGAGGAGTTCAACCCTGATAAGGGTGAGGTGGTTCATTTTGGTAGGTCAAATACGATGGCAGAATATGGTATTAATGATAAGTCTCTTGGAGGATCTGAGGGATCTTGGGGTCCGAGTCCATAGGACGCTCAAAGCAGCTGCGCAGGTTGACTCTGTAGTTAAGAAGGCGTCCGGTGTATTGGCCTTCATCAATCGTGGGACTGAGTTTAGGAGCCGAGAGGTAATGTTGCAGCTAGATAGGACCCTGGTCAGGCCCCACTTGGAGTACTGTGCTCAGTTCTGGTCACCTCACTACAGGAAGGATGTGGAAGCCATAGAAAGGGTGCAGAGAAGATTTACAAGGATGTTGCCTGGATTGGGGAGCGTGCCTTATGAGAATAGGTTGAGTGAACTCGGCCTTTTCTCCTCGGAGCGACGGAGGATGAGAGGTGACCTGATAGAGGTGTACAAGATGATGAGAGGCATTGATCGTGTGGATAGTCAGAGGCTTTTTCCCAGGGCTGAAATGGTTGCCACAGGAGTACACAGGTTTAAGGTGCTGGGGAGTAGGTACAGAGGAGATGTCAGGGGTAATTTTTTTACCCAGAGAGAGGTGAGTGCGTGGAATGGGCTGCCGGTGACGGTGGTGGAGGCGGATACGATAGGGTCTTTTCAGAGACTTTTGGATAGGTACATGGAGTTTAGTAAAATAGAGGGCTATGGGTAACCCTGGTAATTTCTAAGGTAGGGACGTGTTCAGCACAGCTTTGTGGGCCGAAGGGCCTGTGTTGTGCTGTAGGTTTTCTATGTCTCTTTACCACAGACTCTCTCTAACAAGGGAAAAAGAGGTGTCCCCGTTTCACAGCAAGAGGGGAGACGTAACAAAACATTACGGGGTTAAAAGTCTGACGCATCACTTTTTCCCGAGCCCTGCGCCCAAAGAACTCGGGTCTCTGGTCACACTGCCTTCGACCCTCCGTGTCCCCCCGCGACGCACCGAATTCCTGCAGAGGCAACGACCTCCAACCTGCCCGCCTCCAGACACAAGAGATCCCAGGCCTCCCAAGGCCCGCCAGACTCTTAGGCCGCGTCCCACCGGACAACGCCGGACAACGGCCGGTGGGGAAACCCCGAGAGCGGGTCCCATCCACACAAAGAACCGGAGTCAGCGTGTGACTCCTGAGAGGGAAACCCTGAGGGGGGGAAAAACAGACTTCAAAGATGGAAGTGGAGCTGTTTCCGAAGATGCGAGCAAAGGAGTCGCCGTTGGGCGCCATCGTCTCCCCCTCCTCCTGTTTCGTGGATGCCCGTGAGGGGGGGTAAGAATTTCAGGCTTCGTACCGTGTATGTCCTCTGTTAAGGAGTGAGACCTTGTTGGGTTGTTTGGCAGCTGGACATGACAGCAGATTTTGAGCCTGGTCTTGAAGGCCGCCCGGCATGTAGGTTTGGATCTCTGTCAGAGCTTGTCCGGCAGGAGATGGCTCCAGCTGCACGCTGGATTAGATAACTGATAGATTGGGTCTTGTCAGACACCCTCATTGCCCATTCAGTAAGGGTAGTCAGCCGGTGACAGCGCGCAGAAACTGTCGTGGCCAGGGGCAGTGTTGTGACAGAGAGAGAGAGCTAGCTAGCTTCCTTGGCAACTCTCCTGTGGCTGAATCCTAACCCCCTTGCTTCAGACCTGTCTCAGCCGCCTCCTGAATCGTGCTGGGATTCCTCCTGGCGTTTGTCAGCGTTGCTGACGGAGAGGAGCGGAGTTCGTTATCAGAGCAATCCCTCGCCTTGCCGAGGAGAGGCACGCCCTCCCCCTACCTTGAGTGAGAAATCATTGCACTCACCCTTGCAAGCGGAACACGGGGCTACACCTGCCCCCTTCACCTCCTCCCTCACTACCAAATCGGGGGCCCCAGCAGTGCTTCGGGGTGAGGCGACACTTCACCTGTCATCCACCATGTTGAATGCTCCCAGTGTGGCCTCTTGGACGAGGGGTGATTGATAAGGCCTAAGGTAGAAGGAGTCAGTTTTAGAAAACCTTACACATTTATTTTTTAACATAGTCCCCTCCGACACTCACACACTTAGTCCAGCGGTCGTGGAGCGTACGGATCTTGGACCTCCAGGAAGTGTCCACAGATGGGTGACTGATAAGTTAGTGGCCTACGGTAGAAGGAGATGAGATATACAGCTCTCGTTACAGGCGCGTGCAGGTCATCTCTTTGATTATGCAGAAAGTTTGAAGTTAATAACAGTTAATAACTCATCAGGGGTGATTAATAAGTTCGTGGACTAAGAGATGAGTTATTAACTTCAAATTTGGAATACTGTATATTGAAAAGAGTGAGTTAGTGTCCAAAGCTTCAATGTCCATTTGGGAATCGGATGACAGAGGGGAAGAAGCTGTCCCTGAATCACTGAGTGTGTGTCTTCAGGCTCCTGTACCTCCTCCCTGATGGCGGAGGGGAAGAAGCTGTTCCTGAATCGCTGAGTGTGTGTCTTCAGGCTCCTGTACCTCCTCCCTGATGGCGGAGGGGAAGAAGCAGTTACTGAATCGCTGAGTGTGTGTCTTCAGGCTCCTGTACCTCCTCCCTGATGGCGGAGGGGAAGAAGCAGTTACTGAATCGTTGAGTGTGTGTCTTCAGGCTCCTGTACCTCCTCCCCGATGGCGGAGGGGAAGAAGCTGTTCCTGAATCGTTGAGTGTGTGTCTTCAGGCTCCTGTACCTCCTCCCTGATGGCGGAGGGGAAGAAGCAGTTACTGAATCGCTGAGTGTGTGTCTTCAGGCTCCTGTACCTCCTCCCTGATGGCGGAGGGGAAGAAGCTGTTCCTGAATCGCTGAGTGTGTGTCTTCAGGCTCCTGTACCTCCTCCCTGATGGCGGAGGGGAAGAAGCTGTTCCTGAATGGCTGAGTGTGTGTCTTCAGGCTCCTGTACCTCTTCCCTGATGGCAGAGGGGAAGAAGCTGTTCCTGAATAGCTGAGTGTGTGTCTTCAGGCTCCTGTACCTCCTCCCTGATGGCGGAGGGGAAGAAGCTGTTCCTGAATCGCTGAGTGTGTGCCTTCAGGGTCCTGTACCTCCCCCCTGATGGCGGAGGGGAAGAAGCTGTTCCTGAATCACTGAGTGTGTGTCTTCAGGCTCCCGTACCTCCTCCCTGATGGCGGAGGGGAAGAAGCTGTTCCTGAATGGCTGAATGTGTGTCTTCAGGCTCCTGTACCTCCTCCCTGATGGCGGAGGGGAAGAAGCTGTTCCTGAATCGCTGAGTGTGTGTCTTCAGGCTCCTGTACCTCCTCCCTGATGGCGGAGGGGAAGAAGCTGTTCCTGAATAACTGAGTGTGTGTCTTCAGGCTCCTGTACCTCCTCCCTGATGGCGGAGGGGAAGAAGCTGTTCCTGAATCGTTGAGTCTTCAGGCTCCTATACCTCCTTCCTGATGGCGGAAGGGAAAAAGCTGTCTCTGAATTACTGAGTGTGTGCCTTCAGGCTCCTGTACCTCCTCCCTGATGGCGGAGGGGAAGAAGCTGTTCCTGAATCGCTGAGTGTGTGCCTTTAGGGTCCTGTACCTCCTCCCTGATGGCGGAGGGGAAGAAGCTGTTCCTGAATCACTGAGTGTGTGTCTTCAGGCTCCCGTACCTCCTCCCTGATGGCGGAGGGGAAGAAGCTGTTCCTGAATCGTTGAGTCTTCAGGCTCCTATACCTCCTTCCTGATGGCGGAAGGGAAAAAGCTGTCTCTGAATTACTGAGTGTGTGCCTTCAGGCTCCTGTACCTCCTCCCTGATGGCGGAGGGGAAGAAGCTGTTCCTGAATCGCTGAGTGTGTGCCTTTAGGGTCCTGTACCTCCTCCCTGATGGCGGAGGGGAAGAAGCTGTTCCTGAATCACTGAGTGTGTGTCTTCAGGCTCCCGTACCTCCTCCCTGATGGCGGAGGGGAAGAAGCTGTTCCTGAATCGTTGAGTCTTCAGGCTCCTATACCTCCTTCCTGATGGCGGAAGGGAAAAAGCTGTCTCTGAATTACTGAGTGTGTGCCTTCAGGCTCCTGTACCTCCTCCCTGATGGCGGAGGGGAAGAAGCTGTTCCTGAATCGCTGAGTGTGTGTCTTCAGGCTCCTGTACCTCCTCCCTGATGGCGGTGGAGAAGAAGCTGTTCCTGAATCGCTGAGTGTGTGCCTTCAGGGTCCTGTACCTCCTCCCTGATGGCGGAGGGGAAGAAGCTGTTCCTGAATCACTGAGTGTGTGTCTTCAGGCTCCTGTACCTCCTCCCTGATGGCGGAGGCGAAGAGGCTGTTCCTGAATCGCTGAGTGTGTGTCTTCAGGCTCCCGTACCTCCTCCCTGATGGTGGAGGGGAAGAAGCTGTTCCTGAATCGTTGAGTCTTCAGGCTCCTATACCTCCTTCCTGATGGCGGAAGGGAAAAAGCTGTCTCTGAATTACTGAGTGTGTGCCTTCAGGCTCCTGTACCTCCTCCCTGATGGTAACAGTGAGAAAAGGGCATGCCCTGGGTGCAGGACGTCCTTAATAATAGACGCTGCCTTTCTGAGACACCGCTCCCTGAAGATGTCCTGGGTACTTTGTAGGCTTGTACTCAAGTTGGAGCTGACTAGATTTACAACCCTCTGCAGCTTCTTTCAGTCCTGTGCAGTAGCCCCTCCAAACCAGACAGTGATGCAGCCTGTCAGAATGCTCTCCACGGTACAACTACAGAAGTTTTTGAGTGTATTTGTTGACATGCCAAATCACTTCAAACTCCTAATGAAGTATCGTCATTGTCTTGCCTCCCGGATTTCAACATTTCCAGCCGGGTCGCTGCTTATTCTTGTGATTGTAGCCTTGTTGATTCTTCCACGGAGAGAGCAAACGGAACATACCAAGTCCAATGTGCGGACGGCCCCAGACACTGTGTGGGACAGAGGGGGAGAAACCCACACGGATGTCAGCTAGCCGTAAGAAGACGTGATCCTCTGTCACCCACCTCCGTGCGTGGAAGACGGAGAAAGGAGCAGGGACGTCTGAGAAGTCAGAAACGGGAAATCAAAGGAATTCTTAGGAGTTTGGTTCTGAGCGTGAGCGGAAGCTCTATCACGAATTGTAACTTCCGGTTCACATCTTCACTGTTACGCTGTACTTATTTTTGTTTGGCAGTTCTGTGGGAGCTGGTCTGCTCTGCTTTCAGCCTGTTGGGGCTATTGTTGAAGATCAGGGATGATGTGGAACACCTGCCGTCCAACTGGCTGGAGGTTTTACTCTGCGGCGCGCGGCCCGGTGGTTAGGGTGTCGGACTGGCGATCTGAAGGTCGTGGGTTCGAGCCCCGGCCCGGGTGGTTTGTTGTGTCCTTGAGCGAGGCACTTAACCACACACATCGCTCCGGTCGGCCCGGCTGAAAACGGGTACCGGCAAAACACTGGGGGTTAACCTCGGGATAGACTGGCATCCTATCGGGGTGGGGGGGGGGTATCCTCGTACTCTCAGTCGCTTCACGTCACAGAAACCGGCATAAACACCGGCCTGATGAGCCTAAAGGCTCGGGGGGGGGGGGACAGACTGTGACTTTTTTTTTCTTGCTGAGGGACAATAAGCTTGGTTTTGGGGCTTGTCTTCGAGAGGAGAGGAAGGGGGAAGTCGCTGAGGAGAACCGGTCGTAGCGTAGCGATACGGTGGGAGGCCCGTTTGTTCGAGATGGATCGCGAGCGACGCTCGGAAGGTGGTGTGTGTGTGTGTGTGTGTGTGAGTGTGTGTGTGTGTGTGCCTGTGTGTGTGTGAGTGTGTGTGTATGTGTGTGTGTGTGTGTGAGTGTGTGTGTGTGTGTGTGTGTGAGTGTGTGTGAGTGTGTGTGTGAGTGTGTGTCTGTGTGTGTGAGTGTGTGTGTGTGTGCGTGAGTGTGTGTGTATGTGTGTGTGTGTGTGTGAGTGTGTGTGTGTGTGAGTGTGTGTGAGTGTGTGTGTGAGTGTGTGTCTGTGTGTGTGAGTGTGTGTGTGTGTGTGTGAGTGTGAGTGAGTGTGTGTGTGTGTGTGTGTGTGTGTGTGTGTGTGTGTGTGAGTGTGTGTGTGTGTGAGTGAGTGAGTGTGTGTGTATGTGTGTGGTTTCACGTTGACTGAGGGCCCGGCGTTCGAGTGACGGAGAAGTTCCTGATGAGCTCAAACTTTTGCATGTTTGCCTGTTTGATTAGAACAGGCCCCTTTCTTGTTGCTATTCTTTACTAACCCCTCAGTTGAGGTTCGTAAATACAATTCCTTGAATCGTATGCAGTGTACAGTCTGTTATTTGGTGGCGCTAATCTGTAACGGGGGTAGCGAATGACACAGCGCCCATGCAGAGCAGGGTTTGGGGCGGGATCGAGTGGACCTCAGTCTCGCGAGTTTGGCGGGTCTGGGGGGGTGGGTCTTCTGGACACGTGCACAGGGTGTCTGGCCTGGACGTGACTTGTGAACCCGCCAGGGGTGAGCTGCGGGCACCCGGCGGGGAGAGCGCTCACAGCGGCCAGTGACCGGGGACGGCCCGCGGCCCTCGGTGGCACCACCCTAGTGGGTTCTTGCAGCTTCGCCTCCAGGCTGGCCGAGCAGCCCCTCCCCCCCCACCCCCGGGCAAGCTGATTCTGTGTTAACGTCCGGACCTCCCTGCGTAAGAGGCCTCTTCACCTGCCATCGCTGGAATGGTGCTGTCTTCGCCGTGAATTCATACTGAGGACAGGTCGACGATATGGCCGGCTGCACCGTTGTCTGCTGCCTTCGCTGGCAGAGGACCATTTAAATTCCTTCCCTTTTCATTCATTCCGTGAAAGACACAGGAGCAGAATTAGGCCATTCGGTCCATCAAGTCTGCTCTGCTATCCCATCAGCTGATCATTATTATTGTTATGAGCAGAGAGACAACATCTGCCGGAAGTAAATTCCTTGTATGTGCACAGGTACTTGGCGGTTAAAGTCTGATTCTGATTCTGATTCTGTTCCTGGACTGTACCTTGACTGTTTCTCGACTGTTCCTGGAATATTCCTTGACTTCTCCTGTACAGTTCCTGGATTGAGGAACTGCTCTTCAACTGTCCCTTGACAGTTCCTGGACCATTCCTCGACTGTCCCGGGACTGTTCCTGGACTTTTCCCTGACTGACTGATTCTGGACTGTTCTATGACCATCCCTGGACTGTGTGCCTCATCAATAGGACTTCAACTGTTCCTCGACTGTATCGTTCCTCGACTGTTCCTTGACTGTTCATTCACTTTTTCTTGACTGTCCTCGGACTGTTCCTCAACTGTCCCTGGGTTTTTCATTGACAGCCGCTAGGCTGTTCCTCGACTGCTCCTGGACCGTTCCATGACCGTCCCTGAACAGTTCCTCAACAGTACCAAGAATGCTCCTTGCAGGTTCCCCACTGTCCCTTGACAGTCCTAGACTTTTCCTCAACTGTTCCTGAAAGGTTCCTTGACCTTTCCTTGATCGTTCCTGTACTACTCCACGAACGTCCCTGGACTGTTCCTGGACCGTCCCTCAGAAGCTCATGGACTGTGCATCCTTTTCCTTGGCCATTCCAGGGTTGTTCCAGAACCGTCCTAGACTTTTTCTCAACAGTTTCTTGACTATTCCTCGACTGCTTCTCGACTGTTCCTCGAATATTCCTTGACTGTACCTCAACTGTTCCTGGACTGTTCTTGCAATGTTCCTGGGCTGCTCCTCCCTCTTCTCAACTTTTCCTTCAAAGTACCTCGACTGTTCCTTGACCGTTCTTGGAACATTGGAACATTGGAACATTGTTCCTCGTCTGTCCATGGACTGTTCCAGGACAGTTTCTCGACTTTTCCTCGACAGTTCCTGGACTCTTCCAGGACCATCCCTCAACAACTGTTCCACGACTGTTTCTGGACAGATTATTGACTGTTCCACGATTGTTCCTTGACCGTTCTTGGAACATTCGACATTGGAACATCCCTTGGCTGTTCCTCGACTGTCCATGGACTGTTCCAGGATGGTTTCTCGACTTTTCCTTGACAGTTCCTGGGCTCTTCCAGGACCATCCCTCAACTGTTCCTCGAATGTTCCTGGACTGTAGCGTTCCTGGGCTGTTCCTCAAATGTTCCTGGCCCCTTCCCCTACTCTTCCTTGACAGTAACTTCACCGTTCCTGGACTGATCCTGGACTGGTCCCCCACTGATCCTAGAGGGTCCCTTGACTGTCCCTAGACAGTTGCTAAACTGATCCTTAGCAGTTTCTCAACTGTTCCGCAATTGCTCCTTGAATTTTCCTCAGCTACCCTTGGACTGTTTCTCGACTGTTACCGGTCCATTCCTCGACTGTCCCTGTATTATTCCTAGTCAAGAAGAAAAGAAAAGCTTACGAAAGGTTCAAAGCACTAGGTAATGATAGAGATCTAGAAGATTGTAAGGCTAGCAGGAAGGAGCTTAAGAATGAAATCAGGAGAGCCAGAAGGGGCCATGAGAAGGCCTTGGCGGGCAGGATTAAGGAAACCCCCAAAGCATTCTACAGGTATGTGAAGAGCAAGAGGATAAGACGTGAGAGAATAGGACCAATCAAGTGTGACAGTGGGAAAGTGTGCATGGAACCAGAGAAGATGGCAGAGGTACTTAATGAATACTTTGCTTCAGTATTCACAATGGAAAAGGACCTTGGCGATGGTAGTAATGACTTGCAGCAGACTGAAACGCTTGAGCATGTAGGCACTAACAAAGGATGTGCTGGAGCTTTTAGAAAACATCAAGTTGGGTAAGTCACCGGGACCGGTTTAGATGTATCCCAGGCTACTGTGGGAGGCGAGGGAGGAGATTGCTGAGCCTCTGGCGATGATCTTTGCATCATCAATGGGGACAGGAGAGGTTCCAGAAGATTGGAGTGTTGCAGTTGTGGTTCCATTATTCAAGAAAGGGAGTAGAGATAGCCCAGGGAATTATACACCAGTGAGTCTTACTTCAGTGGTTGGTACGTTGATGGAGAAGATCCTGAGAGGCAGGATTTATGAACATTTGGAGAGGCATAATATGATTGGGAATAGCCAGCATGGTTTTGTGAAAGGCAGGTCGTGCCTTACGAGCCTGATTGAACTTCTTTGAGGATGTGACTAAACACATTGATGAGGGTAAAGCTGTAGATGTAGTGTATATGGATTTCAGCAAGGCGTTTGATAAGGTACCCCATGCAAGGCTTATTGAGAAAGTAAGGAGGCATGGGATCCAAGGGGACATTGCTTTGTGGATGCAGAACTGGCTTGCCCACAGAAGGCAAAGAGTGGGTGTAGACGGGTCATATTCTGCATGGAGGTCAATGACCAATGGGGTGCCTCAGAGATCTGTTCTGGGACCCCTACACTTTGTGATTTTTATAAATGACCTCAATGAGGAAGTGGAGAGATGGGTTAGTAAATTTGCTGATGACACAAATTTGGGAGGTGTTGTGGATAGTGTGGAGGGCTGTCAGAGGTTGCAGAGGGGCATTGATAGGATGCAAAAATGGGCTGAGAAGTGGCAGATGGAGTTCAACCCAGATAAGTGTGAGGTGGTTCATTTTAGTAGGCCAAATATGATGGCAGAGTATAGTATTAATGGTAAGACTCTTGGCAGTGTGGAAGATCAGAGGGATCTTGGGGTCCGAGTCCATAGGACACTCAAAGCAGCTGCAGGTTGACTCTGTGGTTAAGAAAGCGTACGGTGTATTGGCCTTTATCAATCTTGGAATCAAATTTAGGAGCCGAGAGGTAATGTTACCACTGTATAGGACCTTGGTCAGACCCCACTTGGAATACTGTGCTCAGTTCTGGTTGCCTCACTACAGGAAGGATGTGGAAACCACAGAAAGGGTGCAGAGGAGATTTACAAGGACGTTGCCTGGATTGGGGAGTGTGCCTTATGGGAACAGGTTGAGTGAACTCGGCTTTTTCTCCTCGGAGTGACGGAGGATGAGAGGTGACCTGATAGAGGTGTACAAGATGATGAGAGGCATTGACCGTGTGGATAGTCAGAGGCTTTTTCCCCAGGACTGGAATGGTTGCCACAAGAGGACACAGGTTTAAGGTGCTGGAGAGTAGGTACGGAGGAGATGTCAGGGGTAAGTTTTTCACTCAGAGAGCGGTGAGTGTGTGGAATACACTGCCAGTGACGGTGGTGGAGGCGGATACGATAGGGTCTTTTAAGAGACTCCTGGATAGGTACATGGAGCTTAGAAAAATAGAGGGCTATGGGTAACCCATGGTAATTTCTAAGGTAGGGTCATGTTCGGCACAGCTTTGTGGGCCGAACAGCCTGTATTGTGCTGTAGGTTTTCTACGTTTCCATATTTCTATGTAAATGTCCCTGGACTTTTCGTCGACAATGTCTGAACTGTTTCTGGACTGATCCCTCTCTGTTCCTGGAACTTTCTTTGACTGTTCCTGGACTTTTCCTGTTCCTTGATTGCTCCTCAACAATACCAAGAATGTCTCTTGAAGGTTCCTCGACTGTCACTCACCTGTTCCTGGACTGTTCCTCAACAGCTTTGATCTGCTCCTGGGCTGTCCCTGGAACAGTCCCTGGACTATTCCTCAAATGTTCCACAACAATGTCTCAATTGTCCTTGGACAGTTCCTGGTCTGCCCCTGGACTGCTCGTGGACTGATCCTTGACTGTTTCTGGAATGTTACCTGAGTGTTCTTTGACCATTCCAGGTCCATCCCTGGCCATTCCTCAAAGGTTCTTGGACCATTCTTTCACCATTCCCAGGACTGTTCCTCGAATGCCCCTCGTCTGTCCTCGACAGGGCTTGCCCTGTTCCTGGACAGATTCTCGACTGTTCCTCAACTATTCCTCAACCATTCATGGAATGTTCCTCAACTGTTACTTGAGTGTACCTTGACTGTTCCTCGACTGTTCCTGGAATGTTTGTCAATTGTTCTTCAACTCTTCCTTGACTGCACCTCAACTATTCCTGTAACATTTCTCAACTCTTCATCAACTGTCCCTGGACTGTTCCTCGACTGTTCTTGAACTGTTCCTCAACTGTTACTTGAGTGTACCTTGAGTGTACCTTGACTGTCCCTGGACTGTTCCTCGACTAATTTCTAATTTCTTTAGATGCAGCAAGAATTGGTTGTGTTTGGCTGTATATATTAGATTTTGCTGAGATATTTCTAATAGCTGTAATTGCGGGAGCATTCTGTGCTCTGCACCATTGGTTTTTACTGACAGAAGCAATTTGTCAATTGTTCTTCAACTCTTCCTTGACTGCACCTCAACTATTCCTGTAACATTTCTCAACTCTTCATCAACTGCTGCTGGACTGTCCCTTGTATGTCCATTGACTGTTCCCTCCGCTGTTCCGCACCTGTTCCTAGACTGTTTGTCGACTGTTCCTTGGTTGTTCCTGGACTGTTCCTCCACACATCCAGCACTGTCCCAAGAGCACTCTTGGACTGTTGCTCAGCTGTTCCTGAAATGTTCCTTGACTGTACTTCGACTCTCGAAGGACTGACCCTGGGCTCTAACTTGACAGTTCCTTCATCATTCCTCGAATACTCCTTGAGAGTCCCTGGAGGGCTGCTGGACTGTTCCTCAGCTCCTCCTGGACTCTTCCTTGAATTTTGCTTGACTGATCCTCGACTGTTCCTTGACTGTCACTCAAGGGTTCCTGCACTCTTCGTTGACTGATCCTCGACTGTTCCTTGACTGTCACTCAAGGGTTCCTGCACTCTTCGTTGACTGTTCCTCTACTGCTCCTTGACTGCTCCTCAGTTGTCCCTTGACCGTTCCACGACAGTCCTTAGAATGTTCCTGGACTCTAACGTGACAATTCCTGAACTGATCATCATCAACTGTTCCTTGCCAGTTCTTAAGCTGTTCTTCGACTGTTCGTGGAATGTTCATTTATTGCTTCTTCGACTGTTCATGGACTGTTCCTTCAAGTGTTCCTAGACTGTCAACTTCCCCTGAACTGTTCCTCACCTGTTCCTTGACTGTTCTTCAACTGTTCGTGGAATATTCCTTGACTGTTCCATGACTGTCCATAGAATCTTCCTGGACTGTACCTTTACTGCTCCTGGACAGATTATCGATTGTTCCACGACTGTTCCTGGACTGTTTCTGGACAGATTATTGACTGTTCCACGACTGTTCCTGGACAGATTATCGTCTGTTCCGTGACTGTTCCTGGACTGTTTCTGGACAGATTATCGACTGTTCCACGACTGTTCCTGGACTGTTTCTGGACAGATTATTGACTGTTCCATGACTGTTCCTGGACAGATTATCGTCTGTTCCATGACTGTTCCTGGACTGTTTCTGGATAGATTATCGACAGTTCCACGACTGTTCCTGGACAGATTATCGACTGTTCCACGACTGTTCCTGGACCATTTCTGGACAGATTATCGACTGTTCCTGGACCGTTTTTGGACAGATTATCGACTGTTCCTGGACCATTTCTGGACAGATTATCGACCGTTCCAGGACTGTTTCTGGACAGATTATCGATTGTTCCATGACTGTTCCTGGACTGTTTCTGGACAGATTATTGACTGTTCCTGGACTGTTTCTGTACAGATTATCGACTGTTCCACGACTGTTCCTGGACTGTTTCTGGACAGATTATCATCTGTTCCACCACTGTTCCTGGACAGGTTATCGACTGTTCCACGACTGTTCCTGGACCGTTTCTGGACAGATTATCGACTGTTCCACGACGGTTCCTGGACTGTTTCTGGACAGATTATCGACTGTTCCAGGACCGTTTCTGGACAGATTATCGACTGTTCCTGGACTGTTTCTGGACAGATTATCGACAGTTCCATGACTGCTCCTGGACTGTTTCTGGACAGATTATCGACTGTTCCACGACTGTTCCTGGACTGTTGTTGGACAGATTATCAACTGTTCCACGACTGTTCCTGGACTGTTTCTGGACAGATTATCGATTGTTCCACGACTGTTCCTGGACTGTTGTTGGACAGATTATTGACTGTTCCACGACTGTTTCTGGACAGATTATCGACTGTTCCACGACTGTTCCTGGACTGTTTCTGGACAGATTATCGTCTGTTCCACGACTGTTCCTGGACAGATTATCGACTGTTCCACGACTGTTCCTGGACCATTTCTGGATAGATTATCGACTGTTCCTGGACCGTTTCTGGACAGTTTATCGACTGTTCCACGACTGTTCCTGGACTGTTTCTGGACAGATTATCGACTGTTCCTGGACTGTTTCTGGACAGATTATCGACTGTTCCATGACTGTTCCTGGACTGTTTCTGGACAGATTATCGACTGTTCCTGGACTGTTTCTGGACAGATTATCGACTGTTCCATGACTGTTCCTGGACTGTTTCTGGACAGATTATCGACTGTTCCTGGACCGTTTCTGGACAGATTATCGACTGTTCCATGACTGTTCCTGGACTGTTTCTGGACAGATTATCGACTGTTCCATGACTGTTCCTGGACTGTTTCTGGACAGATTATCGACTGTTCCTGGACCGTTTCTGGACAGATTATCGACTGTTCCATGACTGTTCCTGGACTGTTTCTGGACAGATTATCGACTGTTCCACGACTGTTCCTGGACTGTTTCTGGACAGATTATCGTCTGTTCCACGACTGTTTCTGGACAGATTATCGACTGTTCCACGACTGTTCCTGGACCATTTCTGGATAGATTATCGACTGTTCCTGGACTGTTTCTGGACAGATTATCGATTGTTCCACGACTGTTCCTGGACTGTTGTTGGACAGATTATCGACTGTTCCACGACTGTTCCTGGACCGTTTCTGGACAGTTTATCGACTGTTCCACGACTGTTCCTGGACAGATTATCGACTGTTCCTGGACTGTTTCTGGACAGATTATCGACTGTTCCACGACTGTTCCTGGACTGTTTCTGGACAGATTATCGATTGTTCCACGACTGTTCCTGGACTGTTGTTGGACAGATTATCGACTGTTCCACGACTGTTCCTGGACTGTTGTTGGACAGATTATCGACTGTTCCACGACTGTTCCTGGACCGTTTCTGGACAGTTTATCGACTGTTCCACGACTGTTCCTGGACCGTTTCTGGACAGATTATCGACTGTTCCTGGACTGTTTCTGGACAGATTATCGACTGTTCCTGGACTGTTTCTGGACAGATTATCGACTGTTCCATGACTGTTCCTGGACTGTTTCAGGACAGATTATCGACTGTTCCTGGACCGTTTCTGGACAGTTTATCGACTGTTCCACGACTGTTCCTGGACCGTTTCTGGACAGATTATCGACTGTTCCTGGACTGTTTCTGGACAGATTATCGACTGTTCCTGGACTGTTTCTGGACAGATTATCGACTGTTCCATGACTGTTCCTGGACTGTTTCTGGACAGATTATCGACTGTTCCATGACTGTTCCTGGACTGTTTCTGGACAGATTATCGACTGTTCCATGACTGTTCCTGGACTGTTTCTGGACAGATTATCGACTGTTCCTGGACCGTTTCTGGACAGATTATCGACTGTTCCATGACTGTTCCTGGACTGTTTCTGGACAGATTATCGACTGTTCCTGGACCGTTTCTGGACAGATTATCGACTGTTCCACGACTGTTCCTGGACTGTTTCTGGACAGATTATCGACTGTTCCATGACTGTTCCTGGACTGTTTCTGGACAGATTATCGACTGTTCCTGGACCGTTTCTGGACAGATTATCGACTGTTCCATGACTGTTCCTGGACTGTTTCTGGACAGATTATCGACTGTTCCATGACTGTTCCTGGACCCTTTCTGGACAGATTATCGACTGTTCCTGGACTGTTTCTGGACAGATTATCGACTGTTCCTGGACTGTTTCTGGACAGATTATCGACTGTTCCATGACTGTTCCTGGACTGTTTCTGGACAGATTATCGACTGTTCCTGGACTGTTTCTGGACAGATTATCGACTGTTCCATGACTGTTCCTGGACTGTTTCTGGACAGATTATCGACTGTTCCTGGACCGTTTCTGGACAGATTATCGACTGTTCCATGACTGTTCCTGGACTGTTTCTGGACAGATTATCAACTGTTCCTGGACCGTTTCTGGACAGATTATCGACTGTTCCACGACTGTTCCTGGACTGTTTCTGGACAGATTATCGACTGTTCCATGACTGTTCCTGGACTGTTTCTGGACAGATTATCGACTGTTCCTGGACCGTTTCTGGACAGATTATCGACTGTTCCATGACTGTTCCTGGACTGTTTCTGGACAGATTATCGACTGTTCCTGGACCGTTTCTGGACAGATTATCGACTGTTCCACGACTGTTCCTGGACTGTTTCTGGACAGATTATCGACTGTTCCATGACTGTTCCTGGACTGTTTCTGGACAGATTATCGACTGTTCCTGGACCGTTTCTGGACAGATTATCGACTGTTCCATGACTGTTCCTGGACTGTTTCTGGACAGATTATCGACTGTTCCATGACTGTTCCTGGACTGTTTCTGGACAGATTATCGACTGTTCCTGGACTGTTTCTGGACAGATTATCGACTGTTCCATGACTGTTCCTGGACTGTTTCTGGACAGATTATCGACTGTTCCTGGACCGTTTCTGGACAGATTATCGACTGTTCCATGACTGTTCCTGGACTGTTTCTGGACAGATTATCGTCTGTTCCACGACTGTTTCTGGACAGATTATCGACTGTTCCACGACTGTTCCTGGACCATTTCTGGATAGATTATCGATTGTTCCACGACTGTTCCTGGACTGTTGTTGGACAGATTATCGACTGTTCCACGACTGTTCCTGGACTGTTGTTGGACAGATTATCGACTGTTCCACGACTGTTCCTGGACTGTTGTTGGACAGATTATCGACTGTTCCACGACTGTTCCTGGACCGTTTCTGGACAGTTTATCGACTGTTCCACAACTGTTCCTGGACCGTTTCTGGACAGATTATCGACTGTTCCTGGACTGTTTCTGGACAGATTATCGACTGTTCCTGGACTGTTTCTGGACAGATTATCGACTGTTCCATGACTGTTCCTGGACTGTTTCTGGACAGATTATCGATTGTTCCACGACTGTTCCTGGACTGTTGTTGGACAGATTATCGACTGTTCCACGACTGTACCTGGACCGTTTCTGGACAGTTTATCGACTGTTCCACGACTGTTCCTGGACCGTTTCTGGACACATTATCGACTGTTCCTGTACTGTTTCTGGACAGAATATCGACTGTTCCACGACTGTTCCTGGACTGTTTCTGGACAGATTATCGACTGTTCCATGACTGTTCCTGGACTGTTTCTGGACAGATTATCGACTGTTCCTGGACCGTTTCTGGACAGATTATCGACTGTTCCATGACTGTTCCTGGACTGTTTCTGGACAGATTATCGATTGTTCCACGACTGTTCCTGGACTGTTGTTGGACAGATTATCGTCTGTTCCTGGACCGTTTCTGGACAGATTATCGACTGTTCCATGACTGTTCCTGGACTGTTTCTGGACAGATTATCGATTGTTCCATGACTGTTCCTGGACTGTTTCTGGACAGATTATCGACTGTTCCATGACTGTTTCTGGACAGATTATCGACTGTTCCTGGACCGTTTCTGGACAGATTATCGACTGTTCCACGACTGTTCCTGGACTGTTTCTGGACAGATTATCGATTGTTCCACGACTGTTCCTGGACTGTTGTTGGACAGATTATCGACTGTTCCAAAACTGTTCCTGGACTGTTGTTGGACAGATTATCGACTGTTCCACGACTGTTCCTGGACCGTTTCTGGACAGTTTATCGACTGTTCCACAACTGTTCCTGGACCGTTTCTGGACAGATTATCGACTGTTCCTGGACTGTTTCTGGACAGATTATCGACTGTTCCTGGACTGTTTCTGGACAGATTATCGACTGTTCCATGACTGTTACTGGACTGTTTCTGGACAGATTATCGACTGTTCCTGGACCGTTTCTGGACAGATTATCGACTGTTCCATGACTGTTCCTGGACTGTTTCTGGACAGATTATCGATTGTTCCACGACTGTTTCTGGACTGTTTCTGGACAGATTATCGACTGTTCCATGACTGTTTCTGGACAGCACTTTGGCTATTCCTTGACAGCTTCTCAACTTCTCCTTTACCATTCCCTGACTATTCCTCGATTGTCCCTTGACTGTCCCTCCAGTATCCCACGACTGTTCCTGGACTGTTTCTGGACAGATTATCGATTGTTCCATGACTGTTCCTGGACTGTTTCTGGACAGATTATCGACTGTTCCATGACTGTTTCTGGACAGATTATCGACTGTTCCACAACTGTTCCTGGACCGTTTCTGGACAGATTATCGACTGTTCCACGACTGTTCCTGGACTGTTTCTGGACAGATTATCGATTGTTCCACGACTGTTCCTGGACTGTTGTTGGACAGATTATCGACTGTTCCAAAACTGTTCCTGGACTGTTGTTGGACAGATTATCGACTGTTCCACGACTGTTCCTGGACCGTTTCTGGACAGTTTATCGACTGTTCCACAACTGTTCCTGGACCGTTTCTGGACAGATTATCGACTGTTCCTGGACTGTTTCTGGACAGATTATCGACTGTTCCTGGACTGTTTCTGGACAGATTATCGACTGTTCCATGACTGTTACTGGACTGTTTCTGGACAGATTATCGACTGTTCCTGGACCGTTTCTGGACAGATTATCGACTGTTCCATGACTGTTCCTGGACTGTTTCTGGACAGATTATCGATTGTTCCACGACTGTTCCTGGACTGTTGTTGGACAGATTATCGACTGTTCCACGACTGTTCCTGGACCGTTTCTGGACAGTTTATCGACTGTTCCACGACTGTTCCTGGACCGTTTCTGGACAGATTATCGACTGTTCCTGGACTGTTTCTGGACAGATTATCGACTGTTCCACGACTGTTCCTGGACTGTTTCTGGACAGATTATCGACTGTTCCTGGACCATTTCTGGACAGATTATCGACCGTTCCAGGACTGTTTCTGGATAGATTATCGATTGTTCCATGACTGTTCCTGGACTGTTTCTGGACAGATTATTGACTGTTCCTGGACTGTTTCTGTACAGATTATCGACTGTTCCACGACTGTTCCTGGACTGTTTCTGGACAGATTATCGTCTGTTCCACCACTGTTCCTAGACAGATTATCGACTGTTCCACGACTGTTCCTGGACCGTTTCTGGACAGATTATCGACTGTTCCACGACTGTTCCTGGACTGTTTCTGGACAGATTATCGACTGTTCCAGGACCGTTTCTGGACAGATTATCGACTGTTCCTGGACTGTTTCTGGACAGATTATCGACTGTTCCACGACTGTTCCTGGACTGTTGTTGGACAGATTATCGACTGTTCCACGACTGTTCCTGGACCGTTTCTGGACAGTTTATCGACTGTTCCATGACTGTTCCTGGACCGTTTCTGGACAGATTATCGACTGTTCCTGGACTGTTTCTGGACAGATTATCGACTGTTCCTGGACTGTTTCTGGACAGATTATCGACTGTTCCATGACTGTTCCTGGACTGTTTCTGGACAGATTATCGACTGTTCCTGGACCGTTTCTGGACAGATTATCGACTGTTCCACGACTGTTCCTGGACTGTTTCTGGACAGATTATCGATTGTTCCACGACTGTTCCTGGACTGTTGTTGGACAGATTATCGACTGTTCCAAAACTGTTCCTGGACTGTTGTTGGACAGATTATCGACTGTTCCACGACTGTTCCTGGACCGTTTCTGGACAGTTTATCGACTGTTCCACAACTGTTCCTGGACCGTTTCTGGACAGATTATCGACTGTTCCTGGACTGTTTCTGGACAGATTATCGACTGTTCCTGGACTGTTTCTGGACAGATTATCGACTGTTCCATGACTGTTCCTGGACTGTTTCTGGACAGATTATCGACTGTTCCTGGACCGTTTCTGGACAGATTATCGACTGTTCCATGACTGTTCCTGGACTGTTTCTGGACAGATTATCGATTGTTCCACGACTGTTCCTGGACTGTTGTTGGACAGATTATCGTCTGTTCCTGGACCGTTTCTGGACAGATTATCGACTGTTCCATGACTGTTCCTGGACTGTTTCTGGACAGATTATCGATTGTTCCATGACTGTTCCTGGACTGTTTCTGGACAGATTATCGACTGTTCCATGACTGTTTCTGGACAGATTATCGACTGTTCCATGACTGTTTCTGGACTGTTGTTGGGCAGATTATCGACTGTTCCACGACTGTTCCTGGACTGTTTCTGGACAGATTATCGACTGTTCCATGACTCTTTCTGGACAGCACTTTGGCTATTCCTTGACAGCTTCTCAACTTCTCCTTTACCATTCCCTGACTATTCCTCGATTGTCCCTTGACTGTCCCTCCAGTATCCCACGACTGTTCATGGACTGTTCCTGGTCTGCACCTCGACCGTTCCTTAACTGTTCATCGACCTTCCTGGACCGTTCCCATACCATTCCTGGACCGTTTCCATACCATTCCTGGACCGTTTCCATACCATTCCTGGACCGTTCCCATACCATTCCTGGACAGTTCCCATACCGTTCCTGGACCGTTCCCATACCGTTCCTGGACCGTTCCCATACCATTCCTGGACCGTTTCCATACCATTCCTGGACCGTTTCCATACCATTCCTGGACCGTTCCCATACCATTCCTGGACAGTTCCCATACCGTTCCTGGACCGTTCCCATACCGTTCCTGGACCGTTCCCATACCATTCCTGGACAGTTCCCATACCGTTCCTGGACCGTTCCCATACCATTCCTGGACAGTTCCCATACCGTTCCTGGACCGTTTCCATACCATTCCTGGACCATTCCCATACCATTCCTGGACCGTTCCCATACCATTCCTGGACCGTTCCCATACCATTCCTGGACAGTTCCCATACCATTCCTGGACCGTTTCCATACCATTCCTGGACCGTTCCCATACCATTCCTGGACCGTTCCTCAACTGCTCCTGGGCTCTTACTCTACCGGTCCTGGACTGATAATCAGCTGTCCCTGGACTGTTCCTGGAATGGTACCGTACTGTCGCTGAACTGTTCCTCAAGTGCTCCTAGGCTGCCCCTGGACTGTTTCTGGACTGTCCTTCAACCGTTCCACAACGGTCCCCGGACTGTATCACAGCTGTTTCCTGACTGCTCCTGGACCGAACCTGCACTGTTCAATGAATGTTCCTTTACTATTCCTACACTGTCCTTCAACCGTTCCTGGTAAGTTCCTCGACCATTATTCAACTGTTCCTGGACGGTTAGAAACACAGAAAACCTGCAGCACAATACAGGCCCTTCAGCCCACAAAGCTGTGCCGAACGTGCTCTTAACTTAGAAATTACCTAGGGTTACCAACAGCCCTCTATTGTTCTAAGCTCCTTGTACTTGTCCAGCAGTCTCTGAAAAGACCCTATCGTATCCGCCTCCACCACCGTCACCGGCAGCCCATTCCACGCACTCACCACTCTCTGTGTGAAAAACTTACCCCTGACATCTCCTCTGTACCTACTCCCCAGCACCTTAAAACTGTGTCCTCGTTCATTGATCCTCAACTCTTCCTTGACTGCTCCTCGACTGTTCATGGAATGTCCCTTGGCTGTTTCACGATTGTCCATGTAATATTCCTGGACAGTCCCTAGACCGTTCCTTGAGAGTTCCTTGACTGTTCCTGGACCATTCCCTGTCTGTTCTAGTACTGGTCCTGGACTATTCACCGACTATTCCCGACTGTTACACGATTGTCCATGTAATATTCCTGGACAGTCCCTAGACCGTTCCTTGAGAGTTCCTTGACTGTTCCTGGACCATTCCCTGTCTGTTCTAGTACTGGTCCTGGACTATTCACCGACTATTCCCGGACTGTTACACGATTGTTTGTGGACAGTTCCTCAGCTGTTCCTGGACCATTTTCGACCGTTCCTCAACAGTTTCTCGACCGTTCCTCTATGGTTCTTGGACTGTTCCTGGTCTGTTCCTCGACTGCTCTTCGACTGTTCCACAACTGCTCCTGTTTAGTTTATTTGACTGTTCCTCCACTGCTCCTGTATCGCTCCTTGGACTCTTTGTGGACTGTCCCTTCATAGTTCCTCAACTGTTCCTGGTCTGTTCCTCGACTGTTCTTCGACTGTTCCTGGTCTGTTCCTCGACTGTTCTTCGACTGTTCCTCGACTGTTCTTGGACTGTTCCTGGTCTGTTCCTCGACTGTTCCTCAACTGTTCCTGGTCTGTTCCTCGACTGTTCCTCAACTGTTCCTGGTCTGTTCCTCGACTGTTCTTCGACTGTTCCTGGTCTGTTCCTCGACTGTTCTTGGACTGTTCCTGGTCTGTTCCTCAACTGTTCCTGGTCTGTTCCTCGACTGTTCTTGGACTGTTCCTGGTCTGTTCCTCAACTGTTCCTGGTCTGTTCCTCGACTGTTCTTGGACTGTTCCTGGTCTGTTCCTCGACTGTTCTTGGACTGTTCCTGGTCTGTTCCTCGACTGTTCCTCAACTGTTCCTGGTCTGTTCCTCGACTGTTCTTCGACTGTTCCTGGTCTGTTCCTCGACTGTTCTTGGACTGTTCCTGGTCTGTTCCTCGACTGTTCCTCAACTGTTCCTGGTCTGTTCCTCGACTGTTCTTCGACTGTTCCTGGTCTGTTCCTCGACTGTTCTTCGACTGTTCCTGGTCTGTTCCTCGACTGTTCTTCGACTGCTCCTTGAATGTCCCGGGACTCTTTGTGGACAATTCCTCGACAGTTCCTCTATTCTTCCTCGATTGTTCCTGGACTGTACCTGCACTGTTCCTCAACTGACCCTCCATTGTTCCTAAACAGTTCGGGAACAATTTTCACTGCTGAAATATCCAGCTTAATTTTTACTTCTTTTTTCTACTTATTTCAGCACAGTTTGTTTGCTTTTGCACAATAGTAATAGTAAAAGGAATTGTCTTTCAATGTACAGGACTGACTGTGCAAAATCTATGGCACACATGCATGTACGACAGATTTATAAGTGTGTATGTGTGTGTATCTATATATATAGCTAGTTAGGGTGCCTAAAACTTTTGCACAGTACTGTAGTAATTTTATGTATTGCACTGTACTGCTGCCACAAAAAAACAACAAATTTTAAGATGTACTGTATATGCATGATGATAAACTTGATTCTGATACGGGTATCTGTTGTGGATTGACAGTGGGAAGGGGGCAGATAGAGGGGGGAATCATGGTTGGGAAAAGGGGAAGGGAGAGGGAGAATCATGGTTGAGAAAAGGGGAATGGAGAGGGGAATCATGTTTGGGAAAAGGGGAAGGGAGAGGGGAATCATGGTTGGGAAAAGAGGAAGGGAGAGGGGAATCATGGTTGGGAAAAGGGGAAAGTAGACGGGGATCATGGTTGGGAAAAGGGGAAGGGAGAGGGGGAATCATGGTTGGGGAAAGGGGAAGGGAGAGGGGAATCGTGGTTGTGAAAAGGGGAAGGGAGAGGGAAATCATGATTGGGAAAAGGGGAAGGGTGAGGGGAATGGAGAGGGGAAACACAGTTGGGATAAAGGGGAGGGAGAGCGGAATCATGGTTGGGAAAAGGGGAAGGGAGAAGGGAATCATGGTTGGGAAAAGGGGAATGGAGAGGGGAATCATGTTTGGGAAAAGGGGAAAGGAGAGGGGAAGCGTGGTTGGGGAAAGGGGAAAGGAGAGGGGAATCATGGTTGGGATAAGGGGAAGGGAGAGGGGGAATCACGGTTGGGCAAAGGGGAAGGGAGAGGAGAATCATGGTTGGGAAAAGGGGAAGGAAAAGGGGGAATCATGGTTGGAAAAAGGGGAAGGGAGAGGGGAATCATGGTTGGGAAAAGGGGAAAGTAGATTGGGATCATGGTTGGGAAAAGGGGAAGGGAGAGGGGGAATCATGGTTGAGGAAAGGGGAAGGGAGAGGGGAATCATGTTTGGGGAATGGGGAAAGGAGAGGGGGAATCATGGTTGGTAAAAGGGGAAGGGAGAGGGGGAATCATGGTTGGGAAAAGGGGACAGGAGAGGGGAATCATGATTGGGAAAAGGGGAAGGGAGAGGGGAGGGGGCGGGAAGCACCAGACAGACATTCTGTAATGATCAATAAACCAATTGTTTGGAATCAAATGACCTTGCACTCACACCACAGCCTGTCATTCCTTCTCTACCCCTGTCCCACAACCCTCCTGCTGCGCTCCACCCTCGCCATTCCCAACACCCTTTGCTCCCGCCAGATTCACAAACTTTCTCTCCGCTCCACGTTGGCAAATACAATCTTCGCTGCCCTGCCTAAGACTTCTGCACACAGCACTGTACACCTGCAACGATGGAGTACCTCCGGTAAAGGCCAATTAGGAGTCAGGATATAAGTATGCGGAACTGCAAAGATGGAGGAAGTCGGGGAAAAGCCAACTGGGATTCCGTTCAAGTCAAGCCAAACAACAACACACACAAAATGCATCTGCAGATTTCCCCGTGTTTGCTCCTTAAGTCAAGTCAAATCATTTTTATTGTCATTTCGACCATAAACTGCTGGTACAGTACACAGTAAAAATGAAACAACGTTCCTCCAGGACCCTGGTGCTACCTGATATGACACAAAACTACACTAGACTACCCGAAATGACACAAGACATCTCAAGACTTCAATAGACTACATAAAACAACAAAAACTACACTAGACTTCAGACCTACACAGAACTACATAAAGTGCACAAAAACAATTGAGAGGTAATAACTGAGGCTCCTGTACCTCCTTCCTGATGGTTGAGGGGTAATAACTGTTCCTGAACCTGGTGGTGTGGGACCTGAGGCTCCTGTACCTCCTTCCTGATGTGTGAGGGGTAGTGACCATTCCTGAACATGGTGGTGTGGGTCCAGAGGCTCCTGTACCTCCTTCCTGATGGTTGAGGGGTGAGAACTGTTCCTGAACCTGGTGATGTGGGTCCAGAGGCTCCTGTACCTCCTTCCTGATGGTTGAGGGGTGATAACTGTTCCTGAACCTGGTGGTGTGGGTCCTGAGGCTCCTGTACCTCCTTCCTGATGGTTGAGGGGTGATAACTGTCCCTGAACCTGGTGGTGTGGGTCCTGAGGCTCCTGTACCTCCTTCCTGATGGTGGAGGGGTAATAACTGTCCCTGAACCTGGTGGTGTGGGATCTGAGGCTCCTGTACCTCCTTCCTGATGGCTAAGGGGTAATAACTGTTCCTGAACCTGGTGGTGTGAGTCCTGAGGCTCCTGTACCTCCTTCCTGATGTGTGAGGGGTAGTGACCATTCCTGAACATGGTGGTGTGGGTCCAGAGGCTCCTGTACCTCCTTCCTGATGGTTGAGGGGTGAGAACTGTTCCTGAACCTGGTGGTGTGGGTCCTGAGGCTCCTGTACCTCCTTCCTGATGGTTGAGGGGTGATAACTGTCCCTGAACCTGGTGGTGTGGGTCCTGAGGCTCCTGTACCTCCTTCCTGATGGTTGAGGGGTAATAACTGTTCCTGAACCTGGTGATGTGGGTCCTGAGGCTCCTGTACCTCCTTCCTGATGGTTGAGGGGTAATAACTGTTCCTGAACCTGGTGATGTGGGTCCTGAGGCTCCTGTACCTCCTTCTTGATGGCAGCAGCGAGAAAAGATCATGTCCATTGTGGTGGGGTTTTGGTGGGGGGTGTTGTAGAGGGATCCTGATGTTGCTTTACTGTGATGGTGCTCCATGTAGATTTGCTTGGTGGTGGGGAGGGGAAGATATACTAATAATAGCAAGAAATATCGGGAAAGAGAGATGAAGAGTCCTTGAAAGTGAGTCCATAGGTTTTAGGGAACAGATCAGCGATGGGCAAGTGAGTGAAGTTATTCTCTCTGTACACTGAATTCGTGGATAATAAGCTTCCAATGATCAAGAGAAATTTTGAATGACATATTAAAAACGTATTTTGCATTTTCCGCCGGTGACTATGTAGATGTACTTCAGCGAGCTCGAGTGGGCAGGGGGAGTGTTATCCCACAGTAATTGAACGGAGACTTTCTCGGTTATTACCCTCATTAGAGCAGGCCTTCCACTGAAATGTTCGAGTTGAGTGTTGGAATTGCTGTTTAAAAATACAAAAAGCCACTTATTATGATGCAGAAAGAAGAGTGGATCGTGTCTCAGCCAGGCCTGGGTCAGGGACTTCTGAGCCAGCTCAACGCAACGCTCCGTCTCAGGGATAATTACCAGAGACATAAACAGCGGGATCCTGTGCTCGTTAATCCCGTCAGAACGAGCAAACCGCAGCCGGCTTCAAACGAGGTTTGCTGTGCTTCAGAACTCGTGCTGGCTGCAGTGCAGTTGAAGGTTGGAATGGGAATTGGCTGAGGGAGCTGGTCGGAGTGGGGGGAGGACTTCAAGAAGTTGTAAATTTGGCACAGGTCCCCCCACCCCCTGCCCAGCGTCCGGGCCATCTTCAGAAGGAGATGGAGCTTTGAATGATAAATCTACTTTCAACTTTGAGAACAAGGCTGTTCGGCCCACTGATGCATGGCAGTCCCCTTAATTGTAAGGTGCAGAATCCCAATTGCCTTTTTCCTGACTTCCTCCAACCTCGCTGTTCCACACATTTAAAGTCCTGACTCTCGATTCGCCTTTACCACAATTTTCCTCCATCTTCGCAGACATGTAGATATCTCCGTGTACCCTCCAGCTGTGTGTGTGTGCGTGTGTGTGTGTGTGTGTGTGTGTGTGTGTGCATGTGTGTACGTGTGTGTGTGTGCGCGTGTGTGCGTGTGTGCGCGTGTGTGTGCGTGTGCGTGTGTGTACGTGTGTGTGTGTGTGTGTGTCTGTGTGTGTGTGCGTGTGCGCGCGTGTGTGTGTGTGTGCTTGTGTGTTGCTCAGGACCCGCCTTCGCCCCTTCTCCTGTCAGCAGAAACAGCTCCGCCGGGTTTAGAGGCTAAGCCACGCGAGAAGGCCGGGAGCTGGACTTGGCTGTCAGAGGCTGTTTGAGGCGCAGGCCATGAGGAGAACCTTTAGGTAGTGGGAGCTAGTCCCCACCACCACTCCTCGACTCGACAACCTCGGAACCGTTACATACATACACACACAGGCAGGGGACGTGGAGATGGAAGAGGGTGAAGCAGAGCCGGAGGAGCAGAGGCCATGGCAGGACAAGCCACTGCGCGGGATGAGCCATCGCCGGATATCAGGAGTGACTGACACAAGGGAGTCCGATCAATGGCTGGAAAAGGCAGGGCTGAGGGACAGCACAGACGGCTGAACAAGGACAGGCGTTGAGCGCACGAGAAACAGAGGCAGGGTTCTCTCACACCAGACAAGAGCCAAGATACAGACCGTGCTCGGGATAGAAACGTAGAAAACACAGAAGGCCTACGGCACAGTACAGGCCCTTCGGCCCACAATGCTGTGCTGAACATGTCTCTACCTTAGAAATTACCAGGCTTACCCATAGCCCTCTATTTTACTAAGCTCCATGTACCTATCCAAAAGTCTCTGAAAAGACCCTATCGTATCCGCCTCCACCACCGTCACCGGCAGCCCATTCCACACACTCACCGCTCTCTGAGTAAAAAACCTACCCCTGACATCCCCTCTGTACCTACTCCCCAGCACCTTAAACCTGTGTCCTCTCGTGCTAGCCATTCCAGCCCTGGGGAAAAGCCTCTGACTATCCACACGATCAATGCCTCTCATCATCTTGTACACCTCTATCAGGTCACCTCTCATCCTCCGTCGCTCCGAGGAGAAAAGGCCGAGTTCACTCAACCTGTTCCCATAAGGCACGCTCCCCGATCCAGGTAACGTCCTTGTAAATCTCCTCTGAACCCTTTCTATGGTTTCCACATCCTTCCTGCAGTGAGGCGACCAGAACTGAGCACAGTACTCCAAGTGGGGTCTGACCAGGGTCCGATACAGCTGCAACATTACCTCTCGGCTCCTAAACTCAATCCCACGATTGATGAAGCCCAATACACCGTACACCTTCGTAATCACAAAGACAACTTGGGGTAGCAGCCTTGAGTATCTCATGGACTCAGACCTCAAGATCCCTCTGATCCTCCACACTGCCAAGGGTCTAATCATTAATACTATATTCTGCCATCATATTTGACCTACCAAAATGAACCACCTCACACTTATCTGGGTTGAACTCCATCTGCCACTTCTCAGCCCAGTTTTGCATCCTATCAATGTAACCTCTGACAGCCCTCCACTCTATCCACAACACCTCCAACTTTGTGTCATCAGCAAACTTAATAACCCAACCCCCACACTTCCTCATCCAGGTCATTTATGAAAATCACAAAGTGTGGGGGTCCCAGGACAGATCCCTGAGGCGCTCCACTGGTCACCGACCTCCATGCAGAATGTGACCCGTTTACAGCAACTCTTTGCCTTCTGTGGGCAAGCCGGTTCTCGGTCCACAAAGTTCTGAATCTGCTGAAACTGCATCCAGCACATAGCAGCAGGGTGCAAGATGCAGGCAGGGGCAGCACACACTGAATGACACAACCAGGTTGCAGAAACGGTGTACAGGAACATCTGCGCTGAGCGTGGGATCGGACTATACTCAGTCGGGATGGGAAACACCCGAGAAGGGAGCGGAGAGCGACAGGGCTAAGATCCTGTGGGACTTCCCAATAGCGACTGATAAGCCGGTACTGTACAATCCACCAGACATAGTAATACCGGACAAGGAAGTGAAGAGAGCGATAGATGGAGATATGCCAATCCCGAATGACAGTGACGTCAGGAAGAAAGAATATGAGATGCTGGAGAACCATCCTCTCCACATCCACTCTATCTGTGTCCTCTGGTCCTAGACTCCCCCACTATAGGAAACATCCTCTCCACATCCACTCTATCAGTGTCCTCTGGACCTAGACTCCCCCACTATAGGAAACATCCTCTCCACTCACACTCTATCTGTGTCCTCTGGTCCTAGACTCCCCCACTGTAGGAAACAACCTCTCCACACCCACTCTATCTGTGTCCTCTGGTCCTAGACTCCCCCACTATAGGAAACATCCTCTCCACATCCACTCTATCTGTGTTATCTGGTCCTAGACTCCCCCACTATAGGAAACATCCTCTCCACATCCACTCTATCCGTGTCCTCTGGTCCTAGACTCCCCCACTATAGGAAACATCCTCTCCACATCCACTCTATCTGTGTCCTCTGGTCCTAGACTCCCCCACTATAGGAAACATCCTCTCCACATCCACTCTATCTGTGGTCCCAGACTCCCCCACTATAGGAAACATCCTCTCCACATCCACTCTATCCGTGTCCTCTGGTCCTAGACTCCCCCATTATAGGAAACATCCTCTCCACATCCACTCTATCTGTGTCCTCTGGTCCTAGACTCCCCCACTATAGGAAACATCCTCTCCACATCCATTCTACCTGTGTCCTCTGGTCCTAGACTCCCCACTATAGGAAACATCCTCTCCACATCCACTCTATCTGTGTTCCTAGACTCCCCCACTATAGGAAACATCCTCTCCACATCCACTCTATCTGTGTCCTCTGGTCCTAGACTCCCCCACTATAGGTAACATCCTCTTCACATCCACTCTATCTGTGTCCTCTGGTCCTAGACTCCCCCACTATAGGAAACATCCTCTCCACACACACTCTATCTGTGTCCTCTGGTCCTAGACTCCCCCACTATAGGAAACATCCTCTCCACATCCACTCTATCTGCGTCCTCTGGTCTGAGTCTCCCCCACTATAGGAAACATCCTCTCCACATCCACTCTATCTGTGTCCTCTGGTCCTAGACTCCCCCACTATAGGAAACATCCTCTCCACATCCACTCTATCTGTGTCCTCTGGTCTTAGACTCCCCCACTATAGGAAACATCCTCTCCCCACCCACTCTATCTGTGTCCTCTGGTCCCAGACTCCCCCACTATAGGAAACATCCTCTCCACACCCACTCTATCTGTGTCCTCTGGTCCTAGACTCCCCCACTATAGGAAACATCTTCTCCACATCCACTCTATCTGTGTCCTCTGGTCCTAGACTCCCCCACTATAGGAAACATCCTCTCCACATCCACTCTATCGGTGTCCTCTGGTCCTAGACTCCCCCACTATAGGAAACATCCTCTCCACATCTACTCAATCTGTGTCCTCTGGTCCTAGACTCCCCCACTGTAGGAAACATCCTCTCCACACACACTCTATCTGTGTCCTCTGGTCCTAGACTCCCCCACTACAGGAAACATCCTCTCCACATCCACTCTATCTGTGCCCTCTGGTCCTAGACTCCCCCAATATAAGAAACATCCTCTCCACATCCACTCTATCCGTGTCCTCTGGTCCTAGACTCCCCCTTTATAGGAAACATCCTCTCCACATCCACTCTATCTGTGTCCTCTGGTCCTAGACTCCCCCTTTATAGGAAACATCCTCTCCACATCCACTCTATCCGTGTCCTCTGGTCCTAGACTCCCCCCAC